>NC_048232.1:69899267-69914721 GCF_002007445.2 Ailuropoda melanoleuca
TTTTAGTTCATACCATATGCTAGATACCTCCTGACACATCAAAATGTACACACATACACAAGTACAGGCAGAATGTGGTTCCTTACTGAAGAAAGTTTAGCAAACTTCTCAACTGGGAATGAAGAAGAAATTACCAGAGAAAGAAGACTTTGTACTTTGGACCAGGGCTGGTGAGACCTTGAATGTGTATTTGCAGACCCCAGTTCTTGTAGTTTCAAATGTTAGAACACCAAGCACATTCCTGCTCAGGCCAGAATTGATACCACACAGCAAATCCCAGAAGGAGTAGCTTGGTGTGTCTCTGGATCTTTCCACCTCTCCTGTTTCTCTGTTGGAACCGTCAAGAGCATTTGGTCAATGGCTCACCCTTTGCTCACTGTATCTGAGCCTCTGAGAAGCATGTTCACCTCAGGATTCTTATTTACAAAGACTCTCTCCTGAGTTTCTGTTGCATTTTCATTTACTAATGAAGTAATACGAGATTAGTACTATATCATTCTAGAAACTTGTTTTGAAAATAGTGTGATTAGCATATACAGTAGATATTTTAAAATAGAAGTGTTGCATTTGGTGCTACTGATTTCTTCTTTTCTGCTTTGGATTTTTGCTTGGAGCTCCTACACATGACTTACACACTCTTCTAGGCTCTGAACTTCCTGGGGGCCATGGATTGGGTCATATTAATCTCTGTAGCCCTCCTAGCGGTGTGTGTACAGATTGTGTTCAATAAATGTTTGTTAGATGAAAGCCCAGTCACATCATAAGAGAAGACAGATCTCTAAGCCACTCTGAGATTTACTTGTTAGTTTAACTTCCCGTCAGGCTTACACTACTTCTGAGAACACATTCCTATGGAGAATAAAGGTGTCTTGCAGGGGCAACCAAAGTGCGCCAGCAGGATTTTTTTTTTTAGGTATCTTAAGAGTTTGCACATCAACTTTCAAGTATATACTAGTGGCTGCAAACAAATGAGGAATTCTTCAGTGCAGCTAATCTGAAAACGTTTTTACTTGTCAGAAATCCTTAATTTTATTAGGATTACTGGTAAATATTAAAAAAATGTTTTTATATGTCTTGATAAATATCACCAACTGTTTTTGAAACAGGTTTTCTTGGTTTCTAACACCTTAGAGGGGTAAGAACATACCTTTCACAGCACTCTTTCCCATCCCCAAGCCTGGGTAGTAATCTTTTTTCCCTTAAAGTTTTACTCACTTAATAAGTGAAAAATACAAAGTTTGTTGTTCTTTTCATTCTAATTTCTTTTGAGGCTGAGCAATTTCTCCTATTTTTTAAAAAGATTTTTAAACTTTATTTTGAGAGAGAGAGAGAGTGCATGCTCATGAGCCAGGGGAGGGGCAGAGGGAGAGGGAGAGAGAATCCCAAGCAGAGTCACCCTGAGTGGGAAGGCTGACGTTTGGATTGATCTCACCACCCTGAGATCATGACCTGAGTTGAAATCAAGAGTCAGATGCTTAACTGACTGAGCCACCCAGGCGTTCCAGGAATTTCTCCTATTCATGTCCTATGCTCATTTTCATCCTTAGCAGTCTTAGTGGTCTTCTTGCTAATTTGCTTAAGTTTTATTACATAAAGGTGAAAAACATTAACCCCTGTCTTTGTGCTTGTTGTGTGTACAGTTTTTCCAGTCTATTTGTCTTTTATCTTATATTTTTTATGTGAAGAAGTTTTAAATTGTGTGCAGTGAAATCTCTCTCTCTTGTGATTCCTTCAATCACTCCTAAGTTTGGATTGCCCCCAGAAGTTTGATAAATATTTGTTTTATCTTCTTCTGCTTTTAAAATATGGTCTGAGTTATATATATAAAGACTGAATCCGTTTGAAATGTATTGGGATGCATGTGTGAGATAAAGGTCTAAGTAATTTTTATGCCAAATTGCTAACTATTTCAATACCATTAATTGAATTATTGTTCTCTTCTGCATTATTTGGTGATATCTTTGTGAAAAATCACATATTAAATTCTTATGTGTAATAGGGTTTACATCTTTTAAGTTTATTCCAGTCCAATGATCCATCTGATCTTGAAAGACTACCACACTATTTCAAATATTGCTTTAGAATTTTCTACTATGTAGGACTCTTCACTGTACCCCATCAACATTACTATTGCTTTTTGGAAGTTATTTTATATTTTATATTCACCTTTGTCTGTTGCTTCACATGAACCTGAAAATATTTTTGTCTTCTCCCCCTAAAAATAGTCCTATTGGATTTTTGTCATTGATCTATGAATTAATTTGTGAAGAATTGATAACTTATGCTATTTATTTTTTCAATATGGTATGCCTTTTCATTAATCAAGTATTTCAACTCTTGGTAAAATTTTGGAATTTCTTTATAGAGGTCATATACATTTCTCATAAAAATTACTACCAAGTACTTTATCTTTTTTTTTTTTTTGCTACTGCAACTGGAATTTATTTCTCATTATATTTCCTAGTAGTTTCTCAGTGGTATGTAGAAATGCTATTGATTTCACAAAACACATTTAGTTCTTATCCTGCTTTTTTAATCCATGGGTTCTATCTTTTGTAGAGGATTCATGGGAAGAACATTTCTGTATCATTTGCAAAATCTAGAGTCACCATGTGACTCTGTGCCCCTCATACGAAAGTTGAACATAGGTTTCTTTTGGGGCAAAGAGATGTATTTATGTCCTTTGCAACTCTGGTCCTCAAAATACTACTTTCCTTCTCACACCATGGCCACCCCTGGAATTCCAGCTGTGGCCAAACGCTGTTACACAGCGATGTTCTTTTTTGTCTCCTGGGTTTCTGTTTTGGCCCAGACGTAATGCTCTTGTGGCTTGTAGAGTGTGGCCTCTCACCCATGTCCTCACGATGCCACTATTCTTGTTTTGATATCTCCAGATGCTGCCACTAAGTGACTCTTTGTCTCCATTTATCCTGCTCATCTGGGAGTCCTTCCAGGCAGACTGTACTCTGGTGAGGATATAGGAGCAATGGCCCATCTTGTTTCCTTTTGTTGCCCAAGAAACCCAAAGTTAAACTCGGGACTGTTTAACTTACTTCCTGTTCATCTCTCCTCTTGATGGTTTTTTCAGTCTTACAATTTTTTTATTGTCTTCTTTTATATAGGATTTGGCATCATAAACCACATCAAATCTTTTTTTTAAAAATAGGCAAGATATAAATCATTAACAAATAGAACTATTAAATAAATTGTACCATATACACTATTTGTACTAGCAACATTAAAAAAAAGATGAAATAGTGGGGATAGGGCACATAAAAGTGTTACCACGTGACTAATTTTCCATTCAGAAAACAAGCTAGAATACCTTCAGTGTGTGTGTGTGTGTGAGAATATGTGTACCCATACACATGCATGTGTACAGATTGGTATTCAAACATACATGTGTGCACAGGTGATGGAAATATTTTAAATGAAAATGAAAAGTATTTTAAAACAACATGGTCATTGGCACCTGGAACTGCATCGTTCTGTTGAATTCCCATAAAAACGGTTTTTAACATTCCAGCAACCCTATTTTAACAACATAATTTTTGTTCTAGAATGAAAACCGCTAATTAATGCCTCAAACTCTTCCAAATACTTCCGCGTTGAACTGATGGATATTAGGTTCCTGAACCCAGGGACTCTGTTACAGCTAAGCCTGCCCCCCACTGTCACAGGACGCAGCCTCTGGATGCCAGCGCTCCCCATGTGGACCAGACCTAGATTACCTTCACCTCAACCTGCAATTCTGCTTGGGAAGTAGGAAGAGGAAGGGTGGGTCTCCTTGTTCCCAGAATACGCCTGTCTGGCCAACCTCCCGTATCGGGTCAAGGAAATGAATTCTGGAGCTTCCTGGAGTCACTACCAATAGGACCCAGAATACCAGCCTTACTTAAGCTGAAGCAGACAACTACCGCCAGGTGGCGCCAACCGCAGCGTCCCAGGCTTAAAACAGTTTTGGCTCTTGCAGCTCTGTTAAAACTCACCTCATTAATTAACCTGGCAATAATGATCCTTTATTTATTCTACTGAGGGTTTTTTGGACTTCTCATTCTGTATTATGGGTGGGAGAGTTGAATTTTAGGTTATTATGAGGCTGTACCTTAATTTTTCCCCCTTCCCATCAATATTTTATTTGGAAACATTTGAAACCTAGAGAAAAATTACAAGAACAGCACAATATGTAATGAACACCCATATATCTTCCACCTAGATTCACTAATTCTTAAAATTTGGCCTCATTTTCTCTCCAGATCTATGTGTACATTTTTTTTCCTGAACCATTTGAAAATTAGTTTCATCATCTTGACTTTTCATCAACTAAATTCTTTAGCAAATTGTCTCCTAAGAACAAGGACATTCTTCTATACAAAAGGCACACTTAGAAAATGTAACATTGGTACAATATTATTATCTAATATATAGATCTTCGTATTGAATTTCCTAAATGGTCCTGATAATGCCACTTAGATTTTTTTTTTTTAAATCCAGGATCTAATCAAAGATCACACCCTATATTTAGTTGTCATGACTCTTGGGTCTCCTTAATCTGATCTGGCATGACTCCTCAGCCTTCTTTTTTTTGGGGGGGGGNATTTTTCCCCCTTCCCATCAATATTTTATTTGGAAACATTTGAAACCTAGAGAAAAATTACAAGAACAGCACAATATGTAATGAACACCCATATATCTTCCACCTAGATTCACTAATTCTTAAAATTTGGCCTCATTTTCTCTCCAGATCTATGTGTACATTTTTTTTCCTGAACCATTTGAAAATTAGTTTCATCATCTTGACTTTTCATCAACTAAATTCTTTAGCAAATTGTCTCCTAAGAACAAGGACATTCTTCTATACAAAAGGCACACTTAGAAAATGTAACATTGGTACAATATTATTATCTAATATATAGATCTTTGTATTGAATTTCCTAAATGGTCCTGATAATGCCACTTAGATTTTTTTTTTTTAATCCAGGATCTAATCAAAGATCACACCCTATATTTAGTTGTCATGACTCTTGGGTCTCCTTAATCTGATCTGGCATGACTCCTCAGCCTTCTTTTTTTTGGGGGGGCGGGGTCTTTTATGAAATTGACAGTTTTAGAGAGTCCAAGCCATTTTTTTTTTCAGTTGTCTGATTCCTTTTTTTTTTTTTATCATGGTTAATTTTGGATTAAACATTTTTGGCAAGAACACTGCAAGGTGATGATGCATTGTCTTAAAAACAGTTTTTAAAAGATTCCCGCAACTCTATTTTAACAACAAACTTTTTGTTCTAGAAAGAAAACCACTAATTATTGGCTCTTGCATCAATTTTTAAACACACACACACACTTTATTGGTACTTCCAAGTTTGTCATTGCATCCCACTTCCATACATAGATCACAGATTATGGAGAGCATGTAAAACAAAAGGAAATTAACACAATGAAAATTGGTAGACACAAGTTCATAAGGGATTGCATCTAAATTAAGTCCCAACTAGTTCTGTTAAATTCTGTTTCTGATGGATACCTGCCTTGTTTGCCCAGCAACCTTCCTTTCAAAGAGCCACCACTTCCCTCTCTGCATGGCCGTGGTTGGCTGTCAGTCATGGGACTCAACCTCCCTACTGTGGTGGCTGGTCCATGGATAAGCGGGAGATGACCTGAATAGAGCCAGTATCTTCCCTGAGAAATTATGGATTCTGGAAAAGAAAGTCTCTTTCTTCTCATGGGATCATGAAATAAAATATAACGCTGGCTAGATCCATTTGTGGTCATCTTTCTAATCTTAAGGGGCAGATTCTATAGAAGAAGAGAATAAAATTCACACACACGAAATGAAGCAGTGGCAAGCTGCTGGGATAATCAGATCAATGGAGAGATGGAATTAGTTCATGTGACATTTTTTTAGTCCATGGATCTAGCCATGTCTGAAATGAGTTAGATCATCTAAAAGTTCCTCCCTCGTACCCCCAAGCTAGATTGAGTTGTGTTTCTGTCACTCACAACTGAGTTTTCACTAGTGGACTCATGATTTAAGGACTTGGTCAGAACCTCAAGGATATTTTTCTTTGTGATTGTGGAAGCCATGTCAAGTCACTGAGGAGCCCCAGATTCCTGGGCTACGCAAAGGAATGGTAAGGAGGGAGCTAAGTAAGTACTTTGCAGTGCCTGCCTCATATTGGGAAATCAGTGAACACTAGACATGTGTACGAAAGTCTAGGGCATCGGCCAGCCTTCTGCCATTTGCTCTGTGCCCTTGAATTTTCTCTCCCTCTGCCCAGACTAAGTCAACCTTTGTTGAGAACAGTGCTTGGTCAGGTAGTATTAATTGCTCACTGTCATCATCTTGGTCATATTCTCTCCATTTGTCCTATAAATGCAGCAACACGAGCAGAGCACTGAATATGTCTTGAGGGTATTCAGCGTTAGGTTATTATTGTTCCAGGTGAGAGAGAAGCCATGGGTGAGGCTAAGCAGAACTTAATTGCACTGACATTTTTGGCCGCAGGCACTTCCAGCATAAGCTAAACCTGAGGCTGGGGTGGAGGGGTGGTGGGGCGGAAGGGGCAGGGGCAGGGAGAAAAAACTTTGNCTTTGGGGGTTGGTATTTTTTTTTCTCTACCATTTGTATTTGTTTTGATCTTATTTGTCCTCTTTCTGCAACAGTTTCCAGAAGGAAGTTTCTTCTGTCAGAGCCCACAATTGCCTTGTGTTTTTTGGCTGTCAAAAGACCAGTATCAACTAGTCTTTCAGAAAAGTAAAGTTCCCAGAGAAGAAATCAAGAAGTTTCTGTAAATACCTTCATGACTCAGGCATATCATAGGGATTCTAGAATTGCAAAGACCCTCACAATTGCTGCATTTTCCTCGGCTCTTACTCTAAGTACCTTAGCAACCACTAAGAAGGGGCCCCCCCAGAAAGGAACAAACAGATGTCCTGGCTTACCTCAGACCTGGAAGATCAGTGGAGGAGATACAGAATTGCTGGCTGGGGCAGGCTGTCCCATGGCATTAATTTATACCCATTCTATGGTGTGTCTGGAGTAGGAAGCAAGGGTGCAGCAGGGACCACTCATGCCTGAACAATCTAGCTCATGTGAAGAGAATCTGCTGAGTGTGCTTTGTAAAAATCAACCAATCCAGTTTGCCAACAACTTCCTGTATGTTTTGGGGTTGAGTGATGGTAAACTCAGGGTTGGTAGCAGATGATTTGACCATACGTCCGTTCCAAAGGTCCTGATTGAAGAGTAATCCTTTTTTTTTCCCCCTACTTGGATCTATGTGCACAGGAAAAAGACCGGTGGCCTGAGCCTGGCAGAACCTCTTTGCTTGAGGGGCTGTTAGATCCCCCTGAGAAGGATTTCGTGCTAAGGACAGAGGTTCAGCACACAAATTCTGCCCAAGAACAATGTCTCAATGGTCTGAGGCAGGAGTGGTTTGAGTATAGTGCAGTTCACCTTCCAGGTGCTCCCAAGAGAGTCATAGAGGAGAAGCTACAAGTAAAAACCCAAGAGCTGCTCTCACGCATTTCTACGAGCGTCTGCAACACTAGTCAGCAAGGCTTTGGGCCATGCTTGGGGAAGGACCCAAAGGCACAGAAAGAGCATTTCTTCTTTCTAGCAGAGTAGCTGTGGGCATCACAGTGAGACTTCAAGGGGCAATGCAGGGAGCATGAAGGATGGTGGCAGCCTTGGTGGCCACCTGGAGGGAACTGAGTGCAGCTTTCGTGGGTCCCCATGCCTCCATGAGCCAAGGCAGCCTGTGGCGTGATGGAGACAGCGCTCCAGGTGGGCACCAGAGGGAGTACTGCACTGGCCTTGGTGGCTGAGACCTGGACAAAGACCTCTGTGAGGGGGTCTGAGATGGTGGGGGACAGGGGGAAGCACAGAATCCTGTACTGATGAGCTCAGGAGTGTCCTTGCCCCAGACTTCCCAGCAATAATGGGGACAGGGGAGTGGGACAGACGTAGAGAAATATGATTTGTTACGGTAAACGTAACCCCATTGTTACTCTTTTTCTCCCAGGAAGTGGCCTAGGATGGAGGGGAGAGGGAGACGCGGGTTCTATCTATTCACGTTGACTTATTCTGCTGCTAAACAGCAGGTGCCACAGAAGAGAAGAAGTGATGCAGAGTTGTTGTAATTAATTGGCTGGGGAGCAGAATTTGGAGGAAGCCTGATTTGGTGCCCTGGTGCCCCGCACGGCATCAAAGAATCACAAAGGGTCTTGTGAAGATCAGCTTGTGGCTTTCCCTTAATTCCCCCTGAGGACCCAGAGTCTAGAAGCAGAAGTAGAATTAGAAATGTCCAGAGATTTGTAAGCAAAGCTTCTCGGGAGAAGGTTTGCACTGACATACTAAGAGGGACGATCACATTTAAATCAACAATGAGTGGGGCATCATTACCCCCTAGTCTGAATAGTGGAACAATTCCATAGCTGACAGTAATGTGAATCAAAGGGAAGGGAATAATACTCAGATGGCTCTAATACAGGCTTTTTGGAAATACCATTTGCAAAAACAGTGACTATCTTGGATTGCCTGTATATCATCTATTATTCTCTAGTAAGACTACTTGGTACACAGAAGCATGAATCTAGAACATGATTGCTACCAGTCGTGTATCAAGCCATCAAACCTAGTTTTCTGAGTTTTTTTTGTTTTGTTTTGTTTTTTTGTTTTTTTGGTTTTTTTTTCCGATTTAGTTCTTGGGAAATTCAGTGTGGCAGAATACAAAGGACATTTACATTGTAATCATAACCTGGTTTGCTCAACTTTTACCAGCTTGTGTGCCCTTGAGGAGATCACATGACACTGCTCAGATCCAGTTTTAGGACTGGGAAAATGCCGGTAATAACATTTGCTGAGTTCCTGTTAGTGTGTCAGAGAAAAACAGTTCTAAGTTTCAGCAGGAGTTACTAATACAGTATAACATTTATTGTGATCTGATTTTAACAAAGGGTGTGTAAGCAAAAATAGCTCTAATGAGCACACGTTGCAGACTGAGCTGGCCACTGAAACGAGGATGACAGGTGCTGGCATCTGGAGCCTCGGCTTAGGTCTGCCTGCTTGCTCGTGCTTTTCTGTCGACAGCAACTTTGGGCGATGCTGAAGACAAAGCCCAGGAATTCCAATCTGAACCACAGCAGTTACGGTTTTAAATTGTTTGAACCTTGGTTTATCTACTGAGGTGAGATGGTTCAATATCTTAGAGAAAGTCCACTCCAGTACTTGGATTAGACATTAAGCTATAGAGGATTGTAATTATGTCACATCAAGCATCCAGAAAACCCCAAACCTGAAGGGGAAATGATGTTGAGCTCTAATTGCACTGTTTCATTCCAATTTTCTACCCTTGGTCACCCTTGAGGTCATTCTCCATGGCTGCACCTTGTGGCTGAGGCTCCACAAAATCTGGATCCACCCCTGAGTAGAATATGCAGAGCATTGTGAGGAGGAGGCGAAACTCACAAATGAGGCTTAAAGGTTGAGGAGGGGGTTGGCTCCGCAATACAGGGAGAGCAGAGCAACGTTCCAGGCAAGGGGAAGAGTCAGTGTGAGCAAATGGATGGATGGATGGGTGGATGAGTGGGTGGATGGGTGGATGGATGGATAGATGGAGGGAGGGATACATACCCTTTGCTTAGAAATAAAGATATCTCCTAAATATGGCTAGAGATTATGCTACGTAATAGCTAATACTGACTCTTCTCCCACTGGAATTATCATACCAGCTAAAGGCACATCCATCGTATGACTGGCAAGGCCCCAACTGACCATTCTGAATCCTGGCTGTGCTGGTTACTTGTTACCTGTGTTGTCTAGAACTAGTTATTTCCTGCAACGTCTTAGGCCTCAAGTGTCTCAATTTAAAAAATGAGGACCTTAATATCCACCTCAAAGATTGTTCTAAGAATTAAATGAAATTTTATAAGGCTGTTAGCACAGTCCTTGGCATGTAGTAAGCACCGGATAAGTGTTAGTTTTAACCATCATCATCATCATCATCAACAACAGGTAATTTCCATCCAAGAAAGAGCAGTGACTGATTGCAACAGCCACCTGAACAACATTTAGCAAACACCAGAGTGAGCTAAGTCATCTCAAAGCCAGAGAATTTCCAAAAGAAATACCCAGGGATGTTATCTGAAGATCTTCACTGGCCCAAACATATGTCTCAGCCTGAGAGATCAGAGCCTGGTTTGGGATGCCGGTTACTGAACCAGGCACAGTGAGTTGGACGCCATGCAACGTATAATAAACGCTGGGTCCCATCCGGGGGATACAGACAAGCAGCATGGCTCAATTGGAAAGAGGTTCTAGGGATTGTTGTCCTTTGTAAGAGCTGTCACTCTGGACTGTAATTTTTGCTCTCCCCAAAGAGTAGCAGCATGTTCAAAAGAGATGAGTTGGAATACTAGCTCCTGAGCTTACTGGCTCTGTAACCCTACTTACTCTTTCTTGTGTTTCTTCATCTTTAAAATGGTGGTGCTCTACTTAACTTCCAAGGTTGCTCTGCTCATTGGACAAATGACCGAAAGCAATGGATACAGAGTTGCTAAGATTAGCGCTGGTGGCGTCGTTACCCAAAGGTATCAAATTCTTAGATAACTTGCTTTTCTCAGAGAGCAGAAATGCCACCTGCCCATAATAAATATTTCAGGGAAACTGAATTATTTATTTATTATATACTTGGGTTTACAAGGAAGGAAATTGGTTTCTTTAAAACAATAACATTGATTGGCTTAAATGGCAGAAACAGCACTCTCCCATCCCTATTTACAGACCCTGGACTGAGTTCAAGCACGCAGAGGCACATTATAGACGTACCTTCTGACCTGTAGACAAATAGGAGGGTCAAAAGATCAATTAAGTAATCTTAACTCGTGAGTGGCAGGGAAAATATTTCAGCTAAAACATTGATTTTGGTTCTGAAATGTAAGACAGCGGAGCTAAGTAAGTTCATGTATTCATAGGCATCACCTTCTGGCTGCTATCCCAGCCTGGGGATATATGACTGATGGAAGGCAAACGGAACCCAAGGCTGGGAAAAGAGAGTAAGTAGGTATTTACTCAGTACCTCTTCCAGTCAGGCACCCCACCTGGCTGTTTCATGCAGGTGGCTCACCCAATGAATTTTAATCTCTGGGAGGTTAGTTTCCTTATTTCTTGTCTTCAGGTAATACAACTGGTCAGTGGCCAAGTTCTCGAAAACCAGGATCTGACTCAAAGACCAGTGTTCTTTGTCACCCCTAGCCTGACCATTCATTTAGTCAGTCAACAAACATCCATTGAGCTGCTCCTATGTACAGGACAATCGGGAAGTAAAAACACACCAGATAAGTGCTCTGCCCCCAGAGAGCTTACAGTCTAAGAGAGACAGACAAGTAACCCTACGATTACCATGCAGGGTGGAAAGGATGGGGTCAGAGGGAGATTAACTATGAATCTTAATCTTTAGAACTTTTCATTTTTGTGTGTCCCTTCTAAATAAATAACCCACCTTTATGCCTACATCTGTATTTGTAATTTTGTGTGATTTTTCTTAAAGAGGGCCCCTCCAATTGTATAAGCTTCAGAACCCACTAAACGTGGATTCAGCCCGTGGCAGGACTTAGAGTGAGCACCATAGACATGGAGGTAAAACATATGTATCAGCCAGGAAGGCTCCCAGGAGCCGGGACATGAAATGAGACTTGAGTGAGAAAGGGATTTTAGCTTCACCAGGAAGTGGAGGTCAGGTGTGGTGTGGGCAAAGAGAACAGATGAGAATATGTTAACTTATTCAGGAAGCCGTGAGCTGGATGGTTGTTGAGAAAGGTGTGTTGGCTGTGGGGGTGGCCAACAGGGGACAGGGTGCTAGTGAGGGAGGGGCAGGAGAGATAGTGGGCCAGTGTAGGAAAGGACTTTTATGCTAAATTCTATAGAACTTTAACTTTTATCTTTCGAGCTGGAAGGACCACTGAAGGGTTTTTAGGACTCCTTTTTTTGGGTTATATCTTACAAGCATCCCCCTGGCAGTAGGACGTAGGATGACCTGAAATTATGGTGATCAACTGTTACTCAGGACTCTGCTGGTTTTAGAACTGACTGTTCTGCATCCTGGAAAACCTCTCAGTCCCAGGGAAGCCAGGACAGTTGGTCACCTTATCTGGAGGAAGGTGGGCCCAAAGCAAGAGCAGGTGCTCTCAGTGATCTCCCCTGAACTCTAGGGTCTTCCTGCATGCAGCCACCCCCTCGGCAGCTCCACTTGGATGTCTAGTTGGCAACTCAAAATCAGTGTGTTTAAAACCTCTTGGCCTTTGAACTTGCTGTTCCCTTTGCTGGAAATGCTGTTCCCCAGATACCTCAGGATTCACCCCTTCACCTCCTTCAGGTTCTTGTTTAGTCTTACTCTCCCAGTGAGGCCTTCTTTGAACCCTTACCCTTACTGTTCCCATCCCTATCCTTGCTTTGAATGTCACTCTGACAGAGCATAGAAACTCTACACCCTCTTGCCCCACATCTGGCTGTTCCTGAGTTACATCCTCTG
Source organism: Ailuropoda melanoleuca (assembly GCF_002007445.2). Classification (NCBI taxonomy): domain Eukaryota; kingdom Metazoa; phylum Chordata; class Mammalia; order Carnivora; family Ursidae; genus Ailuropoda; species Ailuropoda melanoleuca. Next base: position 69,911,792 of record NC_048232.1, read on the forward strand.
ATAAACCAGTGACCTAGCAAGATGTTTCTCTGAGTTCTGGGAGCAAATTAACTGGACCTGAAGAGGGGGTTGTGGAAACCTCTGATTCATAGCCAGCTGAACAGAAGCACAGGTGACAGCCTGGACTTGGCTGTTGGCATGGGAAGTGGAGGAGGGGGCAGACTTGTGGGACTGAGCCCTTAACCTGTGGATTCTGATGCTATCTACAGGTAGATAGCGCCAGAATTGAACTGAATCGTAGGACACCCAGTTGCGTGGGATAAATAAATGTCGAATGAAGCATCTGCACAAGACATGGTGAGAGTCTGAACTAGGGAAGGAGCAGATATAATATCTACTAAGGAGGTATGAGCTTACGACTTGCTGGAAAGAAAAAAATTAGAGTCCAGACCCATTACAAGTAAATTAATAAAAATAGATTAATTTAAAATTAATAAAAGAGTTTTCATTTCACTTCATTTTTAAAAAACAGAGCTAACACCTTTATGAACCAATTTCCTTTCTCTCTTAGAAAAAGCAGAAACTTGGGAGTGCTTGTCATACTGAGAGAACTAATTACCCTCCTCACTGGTAAAGACAGTAAGTAAGCGGGAAGCGTAATTTCAGAAAAACAGGTCCTTTCTCTTCTCCCCTTTCTTGCCACTGTATTTATCAACCTTCAGGCAATGAAGAGTTTTGCTTCAAACCTTCTTGTTGACTCTCAAAAAGCAAATCCCTCTCTTTTTTAAAGGTTTTATTTATTTGACAGACAGAGAGAGCAGGAGGAGGAACAGAGGGAGAGGGACAAGCAGACTCTGCACTGAGTGCAGAGCCCAATGCGGGGCTTGATCCCACGACCCTGAGATCATGACCTGAGCCGAAATCCAGTGTCAGCCACCCAGGCCCCCCAGGAAGCAAATCTCTTGAAAGGCCTTTGCGGGAAGCCCTGTTTGCTGCTGGAACATGTTGAAGAATATTGCTTCTTTCACAAGGTCTGTTTTGTATTTTCAATTCATAAAAGTTATTTTTTTTCCCTATTTGCCACCTCCTACTTCTCCCTACTCATTCCTCTTGGGCTTCCTATGTGCTTCCCTCTTTGTCTTTCTCACGGGGCTCACATTTACTGAAGTTGCTGTGCACTCCATGTGCGACGTAGGGCATAGGCGCCGTCTCATTTAATTTCACAGCTGCTGTGTGAGGTGCTGTTAGGATTCCCAGTTTACACATGGAGGAAAGCTGATGCCTACAGAGCTAAGCAGTGTAGCAGGTGCGGTCGGGACCCCCTCCCATGTTCCTTAGGTCTTCACTGTTTTGGCAGGCACTGGCTGACTTCCGACTGCAAGGATCTGCGTCCGTTCCCCTGGCCATCAGAGCAGGCCAGAAGTGCTGGGGGAATTATGCTCATTTCCCCATCCTGACACCCTTCTCCCCGCCACCACTAGTCTTTAACCAACGATTGATGGCAGTGGCTGTATAAATATCCCAGCTCCCTTGCTCTTTAAGTGGGGTAGAACTGAACAGCTTTTTCATGCTACCTCCCAGAGGCTCGCAGTGCTCCAGTGGCCGCGAGGTAACTGTTTTGGTAATGTACTTTTTTAAAAAAGTTTTTATTTAAGTTCCAGTTAGTTAATATGCAGTGTAATATTAGTTTTGGGTGTACGATATAGTGATTCAACAATTCCATATATCATCCGGTACTCATCACAAGTACATTCCTTAATTCCCTTCATCTATTTAACACCCCGCCACCTCCCCTCTTGGTTACCATCAATTTGTTCTCCATAATCACGAGTTTGTTTTTTGGTTTGCCTCTCTCTCTTTTTCCTTTGCTTGTTTGCTTTCTTTCTTAAATTCCACATGTAAGTGAAATCATATAGTATCCGTCTTTTCTCTGACTGACTTATTTTATTAGCATAACACTCTCCAGCTCTATGTTATTGCAAAGGGCAAAATGGCAAGATTTCATTCTTTTTTAATGGTGGAATGATATTCCATTTTATATATATATATATGTATTCCATATATATATGGTACGTATTATATGGGATATACATATTATTCCATGTAATCCATATATATCACACATCTTTATCCACTCATCAGTCAATGGACACTTGGGCTGTTTCCATAATCTGGCTATTGTAAATAATGCTGCAATAAACATCAGGGTGCATGTATCCCTTTGAATTAGAATTTTTGTATTCTTTGGGTAAATTCTTAGTAGTGCGATTACTAGATTGGAGGATAGTTCTATTTTTAACTTTCTGAGAGATNGGGACCTCTATATGTTTTCCACAGTGGCTGCACCAGTTTGCATTCCCACCAACAGTGTAAGAGGGTTCCCCTTTCTCCACATCCTTGCCAACGCTTGCTATTTCTTCTGTTGTTGATTTTAGCCATTCTGACAGGTGTGAGGTGATGTCTCATGTAGTATTGATTTACATTTCCCTCATGGTAAGTGAAGTTGAACATATTTTCATGTGTCTGTTGGCCATCTGTATGTCTTCTTTGGAAAAATATCTATTTGTGTCTTCTGCCCATTTTTAAATCAGATTTTTCATTTTTTTTAAGTTGTTGAGTTGTATAAGTTCTTTGTATATTTTGGATACTAGCCCTTTAGCAGTTATGTCATTTGCAAATATCTTCTCCCATTCCATAAGTTTGCCTTTTAGTTTTGTTGATTGTTTCCTTTGCTATGCAGAAANGCAGAAATGGTTTTTTTTCCTGTTTTGTTTGGTTTTGTTGTAGTCCCAATAGTTTATTTTTGCTTTTGTTTCCCTTGCCTCAGGAGACCTATCTAGAAAAAAATTGCTACGGCTGATGTCAGAGAAATTATTGCCTGTGCTTTTCTTCAAGGACTTCTATGGTTTCAGGTCTCACACTGAGGTCTTTAATCCATTTTGAGTTTATTTTTGCATATGGTGAAAGAGAATGGTACAGTTTCATTCATT
>NC_048232.1:69914821-69951458 GCF_002007445.2 Ailuropoda melanoleuca
GTGTAAGCAAGTTAGTCGGCCAGTGCCCACACTGTGCTGGTTCCTGCAGGTGGCTCTGTGTTTCTGCTGAAGGGTGGAGGAGGAAAATAGCACTGGCCAGCTCCCTTGTTCCTCGAGGGGTCTCCCATGAATGTTTCTTCTCAGGGACATGGTCTGAGAAGAGAAAATTATCTCCCCACTGTGCAGCCCAAGTGCTCTTCAGATTGCTGCTTCTTCGCTGTATATCCCCAAGTTGTTTGCCTACCTTCTCTTCAAGAGCAGCCCCACTGCCTCCAGATGCTCCCAGAGCCAAGCCTGCTGACATTTAAAATACAAGTTTTAAGCCTGTCTGGTTGCAAGAACTCATGAAATTCAGACCCTCTCACTTCTAAGCCAATGGCTATGGGGAAACATTCTCTTTGTGCATTCCCCTATGTGCTTTTCTTTCTTTCTCTCTTGCCCTTCTCCAAGACCATGGCTCCCTCCACTCCACAGAAGCCAGCATCTGTTTCTCCCCTACACCACATCTCTGCACTTCCTACCTTCTTCAGTGTGGCCTCTTCTCTACCTTTAGTTGTGGAGTTTGTTCTGCCAGTATTCAGGTTGACTTCTGGGATACTTTGGATGAGTTGATAGTTATCTGGTTGTATTCGTGGGCTGAGGCAAGCATAGCATCCTTCTATTCTGCTGCCATCTTTCTGAGGAAAACTGTTTTGGTAATGTACCTTCAACTGGCTGCCTCCACGTCCCTCTCTCACTTCCCCCACTGGTATTTCCTGGGCTCACTTCCTAAAATTTCTTGCAGTGTGGAATCCTCATCTTAGGGTCTGTTTCTAGGGGAACCAAAGATAAGTCCTTGCTTAAGATTGAGTACCAGAGGGCAGAGCTGAGCTGCATACTCAAGCTGTGTGATGCCAGAGCCTATGTGCTTAATCACAATGTTCTAATCTTTGGCTTCTTTTTATTATTTTTTCTCTTTCTCTTGTTGTGGTGATAACTTTTTTCCTAATGTGTCAAATCATAGCAAACAGTGCTTTTGTTTTTTTAAAAAACTATCCTGATAAGCAAACTGGAAATGCTAGCATTTTCTTCGGATTGAAATTTTAGTTTATAATGACAAATTTATTTTAGCTATGAAAGGACCAATTTCTGCAAGTCTACAACCTAGCATTAATGGGAACAGCATATGATATAAGTCATGACAGGAACGAATGAGAGCCAGGGTGGATTGGTGATAAGTTAGAGGTTCTTTGTTAAGTTAAAACTGAATTTGCTTGAAGGTCTTGGTCAGATTATGGAATTGAGAGAAAAGCTTCACAGTCAAGTCTCATAAAGGACAGAAAACCAGGGTAGACTTGGGGAACAAGAAACTCCTAGACAATCTTTTTGGTATTATTGTCAGGTTGCTGAAGCTTCAATCATTCTCCATCTTGGTGAAGAAGCTAATTCCAGGGAAAGAGGTGTGATTGGCTGAGCTGATACATAGATCAGTGATACATATAGTACTTTGATTAACACAAGCAATGGGGAGGATGCCATTTTCCCTGCAAAAAAAAAAAATCACCTTGCTGCTTTAGAAAAGGAGAAGTGGGATTCTGGATAGTCAAAATGACAAATGTTCTTGAGGGAGAAAAAGGAAAATGACTGTTGAGTAAAGAAAAGGCAAGAGAAGGGGGAAAATGACAGCACACAGAATAGACACATAAAGCATTCTATAACGAAAAGCAAGTGTGGATATTCCCTGCTGTCTACAGGGACCTTGCAATGTGCATGTTTCCTTCTGGTGTAATCTCCTACTATTCTCCCTTTTGTTCATTCTTCTCCAGACACACCAGTTTTCCGGCGTTCTTCTATCATACCAGATGCATTCCTGCCTCAGTACATTTGTGCTTGCTGTTCCCGTTCTGAAACAGTATTCCCTCAACTGTCAGCATGGTTGTTCCTTTATCTTCTTCAGGTCTTTGTTCCTATTTCACCTTCCAAGAGATGCTTTCTCTGTTCACCATGTCCCCCTCCCTTCTCTGCCTTATTTATCTCCATTCATACTGGATGTTATCTATTATCTATTATTACATATCCATTTGCTTTATATGTATTCTTTCATAAGAATAAAAACTCCATGAAGGCAGAGATTCTGTAACCCCAGTTTCTGGAGTGCTCCTGACATATCATTAGTGCCTGATAAATAGTCATCAAATGAACAATGAATGGTCTCTCCCCTCTCCCTCCATTAAGGCTACCAACTGTAAAAATCAGGTTTCAAAATGACTCAGAGAAACAAACTCAAGACTGAGGTACTAGAGCAGGCAAGAGGGGGATAGAGGGTATCTAGTAGAGGCCCCTGTGGGAAATATGCCCAGAGGATTCTCTACCCCTCCAAGCCCTGCACACACAGGGATGCTACAGGCAGATGAGGATTCTGGCTAGTGATGGAATTCCAGTTTCTATATGCCCTTACTCTCTCAGTGTTTTAATTGACTCCTGTTAATGTTCAGTTTTATAACCTGCGGTAATAGCAATATTAGTTTATATAATGATATGTAATAAAAACAGTAACCCTAAGAGGAGTAGTTGGATGATTATCTGTTATTTTATATATTCATAGGGGCTCTGGGAAAGGAGGAAGGGTAGGCCAGCAAATATATGAAATTAATTCATGAGAAACTCATTAAATGGTGAACTGACCTCAGTCTTACTCAAATAAAAAATAATCCTTACCAATCTTGATGACCCACTTTCTATGTGGCTTTTGCCATTCCTTTTATCTTAGGGTTTCCAAATATAAATAGTTGACTTATATTTCTTATTTTGCAAGTCACCAGACAACAGTATTGAAGTTTTTGTTTTGTTTTGTTTTATGTGTGGAGGGGGAGTAGGGGGTGAGGTTGATTTGGGTATAAGTCTGCAAAATAATGTTTCCAAGTTAAACACATCTCCATGTCTTGCTCCAAGTTTTCTGAGAACTAAGTAATAATAAATTAGCTAAAGTCTGAGGAATGATGAAAAGTAAGTGTATATCATCAAAAATTGATTTAATGACCACTAAGACATTTATTGAGCACTTAAAATGTACCAGGGCACTATGCTATGTGGGAATGGTTGACAGAAATCATCTAACTTAGCTCAAAAGAAGTTTCTNAGAAGTTTCAGTTTCAGATCTATAAACATTAAAAGGCTCTTGTGCCAGGCAATGAATATACAACAATAAATTACAATTTCTGTCTTCAATGTTTTGTGTATGTTAGATTTGTNAGTTTCAGATCTATAAACATTAAAAGGCTCATGTGCCAGGCAATGAATATACAACAATAAATTACAATTTCTGTCTTCAATGTTTTGTGTATGTTAGATTTGTTTCTTTTATGTCAATGAAATGGCATGGAAAAATCTTCATAGATATGAAGACACATACGCCCACATTATCTTCATATGGGCACACAAAGACCTTCATTCTGAAATCATGCTTATCTATCTTCCCTGCTTCGTTGTTTGTTTTCTCCACAAATCATACCCTAATCCTACTTGTTTCTCTAAATAAGCTATATGATCTCACATCCTTAGGTCTTTATACATGTTCTTCCCTTTGCTTTGAATTCTCTGGTTTGTCAGCTACATGCTGAATGCCCTTAAAAACTTATTCCACACATCAACTCCTCCATGAGATTTTCCTTGAAACCCTTTCCCCATTCCTTGTTCACTAGGATCAGGAGCTGATCTATAGATGTGGATGTTGTGCCCTCCCCATATTTAGTCTCCTTTCATTTGGTAATAGCACCCATTTTTTTATGAAGCCACTCCTACTTTTTGTCCATAACATTTTGGGGAGACTGATCCCACCCTTAGCTCTCCAGAGAGGGTACTTGAGCTTAAACTCCCAGTCCAGAGTCTCTGTGAGTGGCTCAGTGATGGACACATGACTTGCCCAGATGACTAAGAACCAGTATCAGCACTTTTGTTAGAACTGTTGAGAAAGTGGATCCTGATTTCAGCTGAGGTTGCTAAACTAGCAGATAAATCTGGTGGCCGTCTTGGGCGTATGCGAGGAGAACCTGAGAATAAACCCAACACATAGGAAAGCAGAGTTTAGGAGTAGACTGAGAGAGATTTCTAAAGATGCAGATCCACCTTTGAAATGCTTGAAAATTTTACCTGTAGATATTCCAGCAATTTCTTGTTGAATAAACGAAGGAATGAGCCAGTAAATTCTCCTTTTTTAAAAACTAATCAGAGTTGGGTTTCAGTAATTTGCAACAGGAAATATTCTGTTGAATATTCTCTTTCTCACTGTTATATGATAGATAGATAGATGATAGATAGATAGATAGATAGATAGATGATAGATAGATGATAGATAGATAATATTATAGACAACAATACAACAACAGCATTGCTTTCAGTATCCTAGATAACTACTCTTCCATAAAATAGTGAGGTTCTCAAGGAAGGGGCGTGTCTTATGCCTCAGTGTATCTTTAATAGTAGCACAGTGTTTGTTGAATGGAAAAAGGAATGAATTGCTTCTTTTCTCTATATACCAACATGGTAGAATGCTACAGAACTTAAAATGGACATAGGTAATCCCAGGCACCTTCTGAATCATACTTAATGCATTTATGTCATATTGGTGATGACTTGTATAGGTATAACCCTTGTAAAGTATTATAATGATCACACCTATTATTTTCATAGGCTTTTTTTTTTAAAGACTTTATTTATTTATTTGACAGAGACAGAAACAGCCAGCGAGAGAGGGAACACAAGCATGGGGAGTGGGAGAAGAAGAAGCAGGCTCCCAGCAGAGCAGGGAGCCCAATGCAGGGCTCCATTCCAGGACCCTGGATGCCCCGCTGAGCGGAGGCAGACGCTTAAAGACTGAGCCACCCAGGCGTCGCAACAGGCTTTTGATAAGAGATAAAAATTCCTGCCTTTAGAAATTAATAGTAACAGGTGATATGCGCCAAAATTAAGTTAATAACAACATTTATATGGTACTTACTATGTACCAGGCTCTGTTTCAAGTGCTCAAAACAACTTTATAAGATAGATACTATTATAGTCTCCATTTACATCTGGGGAAACAGAGGCGTAAAGAGGTTTACAACTTGCCCAGGCTCACACAGAGAGCACATAGCAGGCTTTCCCTGCAGGAAAGGATCCAGTTGAAGCTGATAGATGGTGAGTCAAAAAAGGCACCCAGAAAATGTCTTCGCTGAATAGGAGAAGAATGTGAGGGAAAGACTTAATTTTATAGGGGAAAAAAAGCGCAAAGATACAGATTCTGTTTCATTTAAAAATTCAGGGCCAGCTTTTTGCAAAATAAGGAATTAGAATATATTTGTAATTTGCACCTATGCATCTCCTGTTCCAATGTCCAACCAGGTACCCTCATGGCTCCGTCACACTCCATTGTCCTCCGTGTATATACATCTTGGACAATATCTGTGACAAACTTGTGACTCAAGTCTCACACTTGACTGAAATGTCTCACTTCCTTTCCTGGTTCCCAGGAGGTCTAGTACATACAAGAGCAATGGATACTAATACATTAGTCGCTTCTCCCTTTTAGTGGTTGTCCCTTCCAAGGAATGTTTGGATTTTAAACAGAGGACTCTAGAAAATAGGAATAAAAACCTTTAGCCAAAGGAATATTTTGGCTTTTAACTTCTGTATAACTATAGGCATAGAGATATAAAGTAACTTGGATGCTTTTGATAAGAAAAGACCTATGAGTAACATTCACTAAATGTTTACTGTGAGCAAGTTGTGTCTAATGTTTATATGCTGTGCCAGAGACTATTAATTTCCTCCCAATATGTTATTTCTTACATATTAAGAGAAATCCTGGTTTTTAGCTAGACATGTGGCTGGCTGGAATAAAAAAAACATTCCCAGCTTCCCTTGCAGTTGGAAGGGCCATATGAGTAAGTTCTGGCCAATAGAATGTAAATACATGTTACATGTAGTGTTTGAGAAGTGTCCTTACCGGAAGGAGGCATGCCCTTCTGTGTGCCCGCCTCTTTCCTGCTGACTATATTGTGTACCTGAGAGGGATGCTGGATATTGTGATTTATAATAAGAAATATATATTTGGTCTTTGTTAACTGTTTCTGGCACAAAACTTCTAAAACCCTTGGAATTTCCTAGGTGATGAAAGTGATAAATGTATCTTTTGTTATGTTAATGAGTGACTTTTAGAGCACTTAAGGATGGAGGCTGGTTGCCTGGAGAACCAACCCTGTCTGTGATTAGCGGGTTGGAACTTTCTGTCCCTCCCTCCTGACCTCCGGGGAGGGAAGAGAGGCTGTAGGTTGAATCAATCGCCAATGGCCAATGATTAATCAGTCATGCCTACATAACGGAGCCTCTGTAAAACCCTGAAAGGACAGGGTTTAGAGAGCGTCTAGGTTGGTGAACACATGGAGATTTGGGAGATAATGTCATTCTTTGAGAGAGCATAGAAACTCTACATCCCCTTGCCCATATCTGGCTGTTTCTGAGTTACATCCTCCGATAAACCAGTGATCTCGTAAGATATTTCTCTGAGTTCTGTGAGCAGATTAACCGAACCTGAGGAGGGGATTGTGGAAACCTCTGATTCATAGCCAGCTGAACAGAAGCACAGGTGACAGCCTGGACTTGGCTGTTGGCATCTGAAGTGGAGGAGGGAGCAGTCTTGTGGGACTGAGCCCTTAACCTGTGGATTCTACAAGTAGATAGCGTCAGAATTGAAGTGAATCATAGGGCACCCAGTTGGTGTCCAAGAATTGCTTAGTTATATGGAGACTGCCCACCCCTGCCCCCCGCCCCACTGGAATTGGGTGCAGAACCTTTACATGCTCAAGCAACTATCTTGGCCCGTGATATTTGATGCCATGTGCTAGATGCTGAGCTGCTTCTCCTAAATTCACCAATCACCTACATTACTCCACCTCCCTTGGGGATCAGAGAAAAGCCAGGCATGTGAGTCTAATGGAAGTTTTCCAAATAGAAACACGAGGACTGGGAAATTGGTATTACACAGCACAGTACTTTTTTTAAATCTTAATTTTGTTTTGTAAAACTAAAGTAATATAGTGAGTGTAAAGCTAGGACTCTGGTTCAGTTCAGCATGACTCTAAAACCCGTGTGCTTAACCATTATGGACACTGTATAGGTTACCATTACTAATAGTAGTATGCTGGTAAACAGTTAACAACCAGCTGCGGGTGGGAGAGAAAACCCTTCTTTTTAGTGTTTGCCTATTTCCTTGGTGTAAGTATTCCCATTAGGTCAATTTTAAGCTACCGGCAGTTCAACAACTGACTTGCAAAATTCCTTTAAATTTAAAAATCTGCCTTTTTGGGCCCATATAAGCCAGCTCTGGAACATCTCTGAAATATGGTTGGCTGAGCCTAAGAGGAATAGCTGCAGGCAAACAGCAAGATGTTTCCAGCTATTCTTCCTAAAACCCAGATTTTATGGTTTTAGGTCTAATTAAGTAACAGCATTCCAGAGCAAGTTGAACACCTGGTGGGCCCTCATGATGTTGGACAGGAAGTGACTAAAGAGTAATAGCTTGATTTATGGCCTCTGAGAAACTGCACAGGAGTGTCCTGCCTTCCCTGTTTCTTTTTGATGGGCAATCCATTTTTAGAGAGATCAAAAGTACCAAGTGACTCTTCTGGTCAAAAAGAGTTTCAAATATTCCTCCTGTTGACAAAATGCTAAGAATGGCATCCTTTAAGAATGCATTGCTGGAGCTGAGGGATTTTAGTTCTGCAGAGAGAAGCAGGACCAGAGAGCACTTGGGTGAGAGAGAGAGTGAGCAAGAACGTGAGCCCTCTGTTGTCACAAATCCACAGTTGACATCTTGCAGGGCATGTTGGAGGGATGCAGTGCTTCCTCCAGTAATCAATGGAGGTCTGTAGCTCAATGAGGGCTGTAATTTGAGCAAGTGCTGAGAGGAAAGACTAAGACTCTTTAATAAGGTATCTGTGGTGACAAGGGCAAAGCAGGGCACACAGATGAGCATTTGGACAAAACCTGCCCTGAGAAAGTTCTCTTACTTACCACATCCTTAGGAGGAAGGCTGGACATTGTTATTGGAACCCACTGTGCATCTTCTGTAGTGTGTGGATGGTGAGTTTATGCCGCAGCTATAAATACTTCTCCTAACAGAGTGGGCTCAATCACGCTCGATAAATGATTTTGTTAACTACACAAATTCTTGAGTTGAAGAAGCTCTTCAGCTTCATTGAATACAGATTCCAGACCTCGAGGTCCCCTGCTCAAGGATGAGAGGTTCTGCACGTGAACAAAACAAGGCCATCAGTCCTTCCCAGGATTTTAGCTCAATGGAGGCCTAATCCTGTCTGTCTTTCTGTGTTACATAAGCAGGACGATGTTTTGACCTAGCTCTGTTCTCCTTCGCATCCGTCTGCTCCCTGAGAGAGTCTCTTCCAAGGCCCCAGTGTTTTTGATCCAGCTCACTTGTTTTGAATCTGTTTTATTACTCCTAAGGTTGAATTGCAAATTTCAATTTTCTAGTGGTGGCATAGTGCTTGTCCAGTGACAGGATTGTAGACATCTTACATGGAGGTATTGGAGAGTGACAGTGTTGTCCTCTGGTCCCACCATATCCCTATTCATGAAGCAGTAATGCTCACCTATTAGTCCATGAACAAGCCTCAGAAGGACCATGAACTTCTAATTTGCTTGGGTCATGTCACTATGTCTGTTTTTTGGGGTAGTGGGTCTATCAGATTCTAAAAGTATTTTGTGACCCCTCCACCCCAAATTAAGATCTGCTAAAATTGTCCCTACCTTTTAAAAAATGTGAGCATTGGACTTTGAATTATGTCTTCTTTTTGATCCCCTTCCCACTGGCATTTTCTTAAACTTAAAAATGTGTTATCATCTTCTGCATTCTTTCTACATGATCTTCCTTTCTGTATCCTCCTCCTCCTCATTATTAATTTTTTTTTAAAGATTTTATTATTTATTTATTTGACAGAGACAGAGACAGCCAGCGAGAGAGGAAACACAAGCAGGGGGAGTGGGAGAGGAAGAAGCAGGCTCATAGCAGAGGAGCCTGATGTGGGGCTCGATCCCACAACGCCGGGATCACGCCCTGAGCCGAAGGCAGACGCTTAACCGCTGTGCCACCCAGGCGCCCCCCTCATTATTAATTTTATTTTAGGGCTTTTCAGAGAAGGCTTTTGAAAAGTAAGTAAACAGATAAATGGTTGATGTTGAAACTAGTCTTTCTGATCTGAGTCATAGGGTATGTCATGTAAAAATGTTTAAGTGTTAATGAGAAGCCACACTGCACTCTGGAAATTGGAGTAGGCATCTGTGAGTGGTGACTGTGTGCTGGTTTCATGCTAACACTTGGTGTGGATTATCTCATGAATCTGGTAGTCCTTTGAAGTGGGTACTCTCATTAACCTCATTTTATAGTTGAAGGAAGTGAAGCTTACAGAGTGAGAGTAACTTGCATAGGTCTGCAGCCTGGGTCTGTCTGGCTACAAAGCCCAAGCATTTAACCACTGCCCTGATTAGAGCTTTTTCTGCATCTAAAAAGGATCCCCTTTCTTTTTTTAACTTTAGGCTATGAGGGTATGGATCACAAAAAGGAACCTTGAAACAATCAGGTAGGATTGTTTTTCCTTGCCAACTTTTTATTTTCTAATATTTCAGACTACGGAGAAGTTGTGAAAATCATACAGTGAACATCCACATATCCTTTATGTCAATTCACCAGATGTCAGCATATGCACAGTGCTCTTTATACAGGTAGATCTTTTCTTAACCATACGAAGATGCGTAGCAGGTGTTATGACATCTCATTCCCAAGTTCTTCAACATGCATTCCCTGAGAAAAAGGCCGTTCTACTTCTACAATACCATAATCACATGTAAGAAAATGAACAGTTCTCTACTGTGTTCCAATACACAGTCTGTATATAAATTTCTGTAGTTTTTCCTAAGACTATCTTTTATGCCTGTTTTTTATTTTTATTTTTTTTGATCTAGGATCCAATCAAGTTTTATGAATTGCATTTCTTTATGATGACTCTCTAGTCTGTTTAAATCAGAACAGAACCTCTGCCTCCCTCTGTTACTCCATGACACTGACATTTTAAGAGTCTGAGCCAATCGTGTTGTAGTCTGTCCCACATTATGCATTTGCTTTGTTCTTTCCTCATAATTGGATGCTGGTTAAACATTTTTGGCTGGAAAGTGTCATAGGTGATGTTTTATTGCATCAGATCAGTAGGTACCTCATGCCGGGTTGTCCCATTATTGGTTGTACCAAGTTTATCACTTGGATAGTGTGATAGTCACAGATCTTTTCATTGTTAAGGTTACTTTCCCCATGTAATTAATAATTTGTGTCAATGTTCCACTTCCCAACTATCTTTCATCCAGTGGTTTTAGTATCTATCAATGACTTGCCTTAATCAATTAATATATGGAAGGTGACAAAACTGTGTTTTTTTTCTATTCTTTCTTCCACTTTCTTTTTTTTCCTTAATTTGCCAACATTATTCTTTTAAAAAAAGCTTCCTTCTCCTCCTTTTTTGAGTATCACTATGGGATCATAATTTCTTAAATCTAGTTCAATGTTTCTTTGTTCTTTTGACATAACCCCATTAATCTTTGAGCACTTCCTTGACATCTGGCGCAAGATGTCTTGATATCACCTTTTATGTTCCCTGCCCCAGACCTGGAACCATGTCCATAAGAAACCCTGGTTTCCTTGAATGGGAAATGACATTTACAGACAAAGAACTCAGTGTGAGGTACGCTCATTACTCCTGGAGTATCACTGCTGCTGGCCCTTTTTATAGATAAAGCTAGGAAAAAATATTAAATGATGAATTCATAATGATTCCTCAATTAATATAGAAATCAACCCAAAACCTTAATCCCCCACATCATACATGTATTTTCCTTATCCCACAGTGAAAACTTTGGTTTTCAACATCAATATATTTACTTGTTTATACTATCATAAACACAATAACGCAGTAAGCACAATATGGTTTCAGAAACACAACTACCAATAACCCTGTCAGTTATAAACCTATTAAGCTCAAGTTGTCTTTGCAATTATTTTGATCTTAAAATAAGTCTATTAAGAATGTACAATCTTAGTATTACATTTAAAAGTTACTTGAATGTGACGATCTTATTGTAGATTCACTTCTTTCTGTAGTCAATATTAAGGTTTCCTTTTTATTTAACCTTATGGCTTGACTATATAAAATATTTACACAGCTTTAAAGTTAAGACTAGTAAAAAGGTTCTAATCAGAATAGCCTTGCTAACACCGCTATTCCTTATACCCCACCAGCTACCCGCTATGGGCCATTTTTAATTTATCCTTCCTGACTCTCTTTTTGCAAGAATAAGGAAATATATACATATACATTTTAATTTCCTCCTTCTTACACAGAAGAGCAAACTATGAACACTCTTGTACTTTTCTTTTTATCACTTCCCAGTATGTCCTGCAAATTACTGTTTTTCAGTTCGTAGAGATCTTCCTCATTCTTTTGGATGGCTGCATAGGATTCCATTGTGTGGATGTACCATAATTTACTTATAATGCCCTGTAGATGGGTATCTGAACTGTCTTTAATGTTTTGTTATTACAAGTAATATAATAACAGATAACTTGTACATATTTTTTGTATTTGTGAAGGTGTATTTTTCAGGTTAAATTTCTAGCAGTGGGATTCATGGGTCAAAGGGTTAATGCATATGTAATTTTGCTAGAAGATGCCAAACTCTCCCCCATATGGGGTGTATCATTTTTCTCTCTCACCTTCAATATATGGAAGTTCTCTTTCTTCTCATAGTCTTGCCATAAATGTATTGTCTAGTCTTGAGTTTTTTGCCAATCAAATAGTTGAGAAATAGCATCTCAGTGTAATTTTAGTTTGTATCTCTTTTATTATGGGTGAAATTGAGCATTATTATATATTTAAAGGTCCGTTGTGTATCTTTTTCCATGAACTGCCTGCTCACATATTTTACTATCTGGTAGGTTTTTAATGGATATTTTAGAAATCATCAAATTCTATTTATAACATTGGAGTTTACAATAGACTTTTGTAATTCATCTTATTTGATCCTAAAAGATTTTGAAAACCTCAGAAAGAGTAAAGGCAGCACTGGTGAAATAAAACAGTCTTGTTAATCTGGAAAATTTGGGAGTTCCTGCAATTTTACACGTGAACTATCTCGTCTGATGCTGATAGAGCCCTTGAGCAAAATGTTTCATGTAGAAGATTATTAATGCTGCCCGAGGGCAGCTTGTAACATCTGTATAATCATTTAATGAACATCCTAAGATGTCCGAAGTAGTCACACAAAGCTCCAATTGTTTTCTGCTTACAGTACGCCTAAAAGGAGCAGTGGGATGGAAATGGGGGCCGACAGAACAGCAGCTACACCTATGAAACATCACAGTCTGGTGGCTCTGTTCACTTGGCTGATTTTACGGTTCGTTTTTGAACTTTTGCTTTTATTCTCCCTTTTATTCAGAAAGTAACTTGAACTCTCCTCAGTATCTGTACTGTTTGCTAAGTCCAGCAATTTTCCTTAAGAGGTTCCCTGCTGAAAACTTTCCATTTAGCAAAATGAACCACTAAATGCAAGAGGGATTGAATTATTGGAATTATTATTTGGCCAATGTAGAATGATCAACCCTGCCACACTGTGACCCAGAGAAAGATTTTTGGAAAATAAAGATCATTCTCCTTAGTCAGAATAAAACTGCTTTGCAAGGAATCAAATTGGTCCTCTGTCAGCACGATCTTCTTAAGTGAAGAGAAAGACAAATGTGCTCTGTCCACAAATGAAGTTGGCCAAGCAAACTGGGGGGGGGGGGGGGGGGGGAAAAAGCNTTGGCCAAGCAAACTGGGGAGGTGGGTGGAAAAAGCCTCACTAGCTTCCCTATTGATCTGAAAATCACCTTCTTGAAGAAATAAGGTGAGAGAGAGCACACATCTCTAGTTTACAAACCACTTTCGCTCATGGGCAGGAAGAAAGATACAATATAGTGTCTCCATTAAGCTTAGACTATCCTCAGAAATCATGCCAAAAATGAACACAGGGTTGGAAATGGAGGGAAATGGATGACTCAGGGTTTCTCGTGAAGGGTGCAAAACAGCTACCCTCAGAGGCAGTCCCTTGACTAAAGCAGAGGTCAGAAATGACTCAACAGGGCGCCTGGGTGGCTCAGTTGGTTAAGCATCTGCCTTCAGCTCAGGTCATGATCCCAGGGTCCTGGGATGGAGTGCCCACAGGGAGTCTGCTTCTCCCTTTGCCCCTCCTCCCACTTGTTCTCTCAATCTCTCTCTCTCCCTCTCTCTCTCTCAAATAAATAAATAAAATCTTTGAAAAAAAGACATGACTAAACATAATTTCCGCCTGAAGTTCAGCACCACAGGCAATGAAGTACTTGAGGCTTCCATATTTCTGTAGAATAGGTTTGAAGTTTACAAGGGTAAACACCAGGCCCTATAATAAATATGAGAGACAAGATAGTGCAGGTGGATTACAGGAGATTAAGAGGTGGGTGCAGGAGAGTTCATATACTTTCAAACCAAGCTGACTGAGGTATAATTCATTAATAACAAAATGCACACATTTGAAGTGCACAGTTCCAAGAGCTTTGACAAATGCATATACCCATACCACCACCACTGTCAAGATATAGGATGTTTCCATCACCCCAGAAGTTTCCCTTTTCTCCCTTCTCATTCCTGGACCCAAGCAACCACTGACCTGCTTTCTGTCACTGTAGAGTAAATTGAAATCTCCTGGGAGTTTCATGTAAATGGAATCGTTTACAAATAGTATTTACAATTTTGTGTCATGTTTCTTTCACTCAGCGTAACATTTTGAGACCCATCCATGTTGTTGCTTATGCCAGCAGTTAGTTCCTTTTTATTTATCCATTGTATGGGTATATGACAATTTGCTTATCCGATCACATATTGATTGACATTTGAGCTGCTTACAGTTTGGGAGTTATAAATGAAGTTGCTGTGACCATTCACCTACATGTCTTTGTGTGGGCTTTTGTTTACACAGAAGTGGACTTTCTGTGTTGTGTGGTAAGCCTACGTTTAACTTTATAAGTAACCACCAGGCTGTTTTTTGAAGTGGCGATAGCAGTCTACATTCCCACAAGCAGTAAATAAGAGTTTAGTTACTCCACATCCTCACCAACATTTGGTATTGTTATTCTTTTTATTTTAGACATTCTAATGGTGTCTTGATTTGCATTTCTCTGTTAACTAATTATTTTAGCGTCTTTTCATGTGCTTATTGGCTATTTATATATGCTCTTTAGATATTTTTTTGCCGTTTAAAAAATGGAAGGTTGTTTGCCTTATTGTAATTGTTAAGAGGTCTTTAGGGATATTTTTGATTTTTTGATACAAATTCTTTGTCATCTACTTGTATTGCTAATATTTTCTCCTAGCCTGTGTCTTGCACAGAGTGCCATTGATGGACCAAAAAAACCAAACCAAACCAAACCAAACCAAACCAAAACAAAACAAAACAAACCAGCACCCCAAAAAGAGATAAGAAACACTTACGGTAAAAGAAGGTGACTTTTGAATTCAGACTGAAAGAAGAAGAGTTAGTGAGTGGGTGACCCCACCGTGGTGGAGCTTTCTCAAAGGCACCAAAAAATGACCTACCTTACATTGATTCTTTCCTTTCTCTTGGATAAAGCTCCAGTCTGAGCTGATATCATTAAATTCGTCGATACTAATACTTGAATCACTAACAAGGACATTCCTCTAAAGAAGTATTTGAAATAAAAATAACAATTTGCTCGCCAAATTACTTTCAGTCCACTCTTTTTTATAAGTCTAAAACTGATGGAATTATAGGGAGGAATTTTGGGGAAGGAAACTTCTGGTTTTGTCTGTAAATGTTTGTCAGTAAGTGTCTGTCAGTAAACTGAAGGATATGCCAAGACAACCCTTAAGTCATTTCTTTCAACTTCCTTCATCATATAAGTGGCAAAATAACCATCCTTTGTAAATGGTCATTGTCAAAGTGCTAAAGCAATCTATCTGTGAGTCACCTGGACAGACCATGGCCTTGATAGACAGTTGTTTCATTCCCTTTTCTGTAGTAGCAGCTGGAAGTATTATGAGATGAAGAAACACAATAGTTCCTGGTTACAGAAACTGGGATATAATAGTGGTTGTTTCCTTGGGATAGCTGTTTCCTCTTGGCGTTTCCAAGAGGTAAGCTAGCCCTTTCCTTCAAAATGGTGGGGATTCCTGAGATAGATAATGGGTAAATAGGTGAATGAGTAGATGGAAGAATGGATGGATGAATAACTGGGCAGCCAGAGGGAATTTTACCTGTCTATCTGTGAGAACAATAGATAAAGCAGAAGTGGAAAGAGTATGCATTGAATGGGAAGGAGTGAAAGGAGGAATCAAGGGATAATAGACCACTGTGGTGCTAATCAGGAAAAGCAGAAATAAAAGCACACAGGAGAAGCTACCTGTAAGCAGAGGACCACATGCATCTTAAAATACACCTAACTGGAGGGACTGTGAAAGGGTAAGATTGTTGAGAGTTGGTTCGGCGGTGGCCTTGCTGTACAGTTAGTTCATCAGAGGGTGAAGGGCAAGTGCAAGGCAGGAGAGAGGAACACCTTTGCTGGCTCCCCTCCTTCTATACTCCACTCTTCTATATTCCATTGTCTCCTGGTCAAATGAAAAAAGATGAGATCTTCATTATACTCAGTACAAGGTTTTGTTTTATTGACATATTCACATAATATGAAATCAACCCTTTTAAAGTGTAGAATTTGGTGGTTTTTAATATAGTCAGAGACTTGTGCAAACATCACCACTATCAAATTCCAGCACATTTCATCACCCCCAAAAGAAACCCCAAACCCATGAGTAGTCACTCCCCATTTCTTCCTCTCTCCAAGCCCTTGGAAACCACTATCTACTTGATTTTTTTAGAGCAGCCTTAAGTTTACAAAAAAACTGACAGGCGGATAAAGAGATTTCCCATGTGCTTCCTGCCCCAACTCATGCGTAGTCTCCCATGTTATCAACATCACTTACCAGAATGGAAATTTTTTACCAAGGATAAACCTACAGTGGCACATCATAATCACCCAAAGTCCATAGTTTACATCAGGATTCACTCTCAGTGTTGCACATTCTATGGATTTGGGCAAGTGTATAATGACATGTATCCATCATGACAATATCAAACAGAATATTTTTGTTTCTCTAAAAATCCTCTGTGCTCTGCTTATTCATCTGCTCCCCTTCCATCCCCCAATACACACTATCTATCTACTTTCTGTCTCTATAGCTTTCCCTATACTGGGAATTTCATATAAATGGAATGAAACATATGGCATTTTGTATCTGGCTCCTTTCACTTAGCATAATGTGATTTTTTCTTTTTTTTAATTAATAGATCTTATTTTTAGAGTAGTTTTAGTGTACAGAAAAATTAAGCAGAAAATACAGAATTCTTGTACCTTCTTTCCCCACTCCTTACACAGTATCCCCATTGCTTTTTTTTTTTTACCATCTTACCCATTTTTACATGTACAGTTCAATAAAGTCAACTCTATCCCAATTGTTGTGCCAGTGCAGTGGTTTTTTGAAAAAGGTAGGTGGAAAGTAGTCTCTTCCTTTCTTTCTCCTTTTCTTTCTTTCTTTTCTTCCTTTCTTTCTTTAAAGGTAGGTGGAAAGTAGTCTCTTCCTTTCTTTCTCCTTTTCTTTCTTTCTTTTCTTCCTTTCTTTCTTTTTTTCTTTCTTTCTTTCCTTCCCTTCCTTCCTTCCTTCCTTCCTTCCTTCCTTCCTTCCTTCCTTCCTTCCTTCCTTCTTTCTTTGAGAGAGAGCATGGGGTAGGGGTAGAGGGGGAGGGAGAGCAGGCTCCACGCGCAGCCAGGAGCCCAACGCCAGGCTCGTTCTCATAACCCTGAGATCATGACCTGAGCTGAAATCAAGAGTCAGGTGCTCAACCGAGTCACCCAGGAGCCCTGGAAAGTAGTCCTCTGAGCCAAGGAGAAAAAAGTTGTGCCCTCCCTAAAACTGAGAGCTCATGACCTTTTTAAAACTCTCTTATTATCATGTAGCACCCCAGAGGCAGCCCCACCTGGCTGGGGGCTCACTTCCCCTTGCCAAGCTCCATGAAAGGCCTGAGGAGCAGTGGTGACTCTCCAAGTATATGCACATTCCTCCCTGACCTTGTAGCATTGATTTGTTCTCCTCCGCTTTAGTAAATATTTTAAGGCATTGAATTGGATTTTAAGTATCAGAGGCTTATTTTTATCCTGAATAAAACTTAACCGAATTCATATTGAAAGCACTAAATGATTCGACTTCAAATACTTGTTGAGTGAGTTCTTCCTAAAACTACTTTGTTTTTAATATATTTGTCTCTTGGAGCACAGAGGCCACCTGTTCTGAAATATTGATATTGATATTAATATAAGATCTGGAAAATTGATAGTATTCTTAGACATTGGAGATTTTTGCAGATAGGGAAGGTAATTTAGGAATAATTCCCATAGGGCTGGATTACTTTTTAATGAATATCTATGAAAGGATAAATGGAAGAAAAAGTATAAGGACATAAAGATGCTCTCTGCATTTTTAGTTTATCTATATCCAGTAGAAAAAACCACTGGATTGGAAATAATAATTGCTACCATTCATTGAGGGATTAGTGTGTATCAGGTACCATGTTAAGCATTTTTACGTGTGTTTTCTCTTTTGAAATTCATAACAGTCTTATGAGTTAGATGTTATTATAATTTTTTATTGAGATGCATTTGACATATAACATTATGTAAGTTTAAGCACAACATATTGGCTTGATACATTTATTTGAAATATGATTGGCACTGCAGCATTAGTTAACACCTCTATCATATCAATAACTATCATTTCTTCTCATAGTGGGAATAATTAAAGTTCTGGTCTCTTGCTAAGTTTAATGTTTATAATACGGTTTTGTTGTCTATCATCATTGTACTGTGTATTAGATTTCCAAGACTTATTTGTGTTGTAATTGCAAGGAAGTACACTTAAACAACATCTCATGACTCTTGCAGATGAATTTAACTTCCGAGTCAAAGTGTTCAAGCACTCTGCTGACATGTGAGTTGGATCAAGTAAATTCTCATCTTGATTATTTGGCTCAATGTAATTGGGCCTCAATTTTCCTCACTTGTGAAATGGGGATACTGGATCATGTTCCTGATTCTTAACCTGTGGTTGCCTTGGAAATGTGCTGAACCATCCAGTTGGGAACATGGTTGACTAAGAGCCCCCAGCTGCTGCCTCTGAGAACCTAAAGCCACACTTCCACCTGGCTGCTTCCAGCCAACAACTGAACATGGCAGGAGTACTGATGCTGACCCTTTTGGGCTTCCTCTGATGAGCAGGTTTGGCTCAGGGACTCCCCATCAGCTGGGCAAGAGTTCCTCAGAACTGCACTGCAGTCTGAATCTCTTCCTACCCAACCTTTTCTACCCAACACCTCCTGGCCAGGTATTGGACCTGCATCGTGATCTGCAGCCTCTCCAAGCCTACTCCTGTCCACATCCCATTTATCTGTCCCAGAAATATCTTTCAATAAATCTGGTCATGGTATCTGCTATACAAAGGACCAACTTCCAACCTGGGTAGGGGCCTCAGGAAAATATTTCAAAGGGTCCAGAAATTCCATGTTCAATAACAATGTCTTTAGGGGCACCTGGGTGGCACAGCGGTTAAGCGTCTGCCTTCTGCTCAGGGCATGATCCTGGCGTTATGGGATCGAGCCCCACGTCAGGCTCCTCTGCTATGAGCCTGCTTCTTCCTCTCCCACTCCCCCTGCTTGTGTTCCCTCTCTCGCTGGCTGTCTCTATCTCTGTCAAATAAATAAATAAAATCTTTAAAAAAAATAACAATGTCTTTAGACTCTATGAATTCTAGGTCTCACATTTATATGAACTACGAATATGAGTGAATATAGCAGAGTCACATAAGAGCATTATTGAATTTATAGTTAACTTTTGTCATTATGCATGTTTTCAACCATGAATTTTAAAAGAAAGATAAAAAGGATCTTCATGCTTGAAAATTTGGGGAGCCCCTGGGCTGGATACTCACTAGGGGCCTCAGGTCTGATGTGCTTCGATTCCCTGGCAGTGGTGACACAGCACAGTGGTTGCACAGCGGGGTTGAGAGCACAGGCTTTGGCACTGGGCAGACCAGGGTTTGAATCCTTACTCTGTTTCTCACTAGCTGTGTAAGCTCAGGCAAATTGTATAGCTTCTCCAAGTCTTTATTTCCTCATCTGTAAAATAAAGATCTTGATAGTGACTTCTGCACGGTATGATTGTGAGGGTTAAATGAGAAAAAAATGAGTGTAGAGTACTTGCCTGGCGCAGAGTGAGTGCTTTGTAGAAGTTCACTGGAGTTATTATCATTACTCACTCTGAGTTTCATTTTGTTTATTCATCTTCGCTTCTAACCAAAAGATTGCTTATAATGTATTTCATAGTCTTTAACTCTTCCTTCATGAGAACAGGAGATAGCATTTCTTATCTTCCTAAATTACATGGTTCATCCTTCCAAAGAAATTGTGTCTCATGTTGAATACACCCCCCACTCCTTTGAGCTGAGAACTTTGTAATCAACAGAGCTTTCATTTAATCATCTGGAATAATCTGGACCTTAGTGTTCTCCCCCATGTGATTTCCTTTCACAGCCAATTTGTCTTTAATGCTCAGACTGGGTCACTATAATGACACAGAGAATTAAGGAAATCTATCATTCACACAACCCCATCTCAAATAGAGGACAGTTTCAGGCAGATGTAAGGGTTTGAGGTTTGGGAGCAGGGAAGCTTTTGGAATAATATAAATAATTGCTTATCTGAGTGCTGATTTTACAGTTGACAGCAAAAAGTCATCTGGGGTGGCTCATTAGTGGAACAGGTGCACAGGCAGCTGTTCTAATTAATGTGCTAGGAATCCCCATTCTTGATTTCTATTAAGGATTAGAGAAAAGCTTTGCTATCTACCTGATTACACAAGACTGGGTTGAGGGCATATAACCACTAGGAAATGCTGTTAGGTGAAGGTAATAAAATACATGACTTCAGTGGCTTAAACAAACAAGACTTTATTTTTCTCATAAAAAAAAACAGTCAAGAAGCAGATAGTTCCTTTTGTTGGTTTATCAGCTCAGCAATGTTTATGCATATCTCCCTGAGATTCTTTTGGCCTTTCCTTCATTGTCTCAAGATGGTTATAGGAATTCTGATCATCGTGTTCACAGTCAAGGCAAGAAGGAGGAAAGAAGCGGGAATGAGCAGGTCCAGCAGATCCCCAGCAGACCATCAGTATGAGCAAACATCATGCTCACATCTCATTGGCCAGGGCTGTGCATATAGCCACTGCCAACCTGCAAAAGAAGCTGGAAAATGAAGTTTTTAGCTGGGCATTTTGCCATCTTGTATGCAGTCAGGATGCTATTAGTAAGGGAAAGTGAAGCAAATATGTTGGGAGGGTTACCAATCAAGGTGCTCTCAGAGGAAAGCCTAAGAATGTTGTTGCTATTTCTGTCTTGGATCCACCTTGCTCTCTTTGTGGGAAGAGTGAGAGGACTAAGAAATGTTGTAGTGAAGTTACTAGAGATCAAAACACATCACGACAAACTTCCAGGAGGTGTCTGCTGCATTCTATTTAAGCTTCCACTATACTGAAAAATATTTGTGGTAAAACTTAGTAATCTTATTTTTAGTAACGAAGAAATGTTTGCAGTAACAATGTCATGGCAATAGGATTTACTGCCATCACAGAATATAACAGAGATTCCTATCAAATTGTCCCGATTTCTCTGAAACGATGAGATGTATTTGGGGGACAGTACATCCTGGCATCTGTGTTTGCGAGGCAGTTGTAATTCACTGGAATTAGTTGTCCCCAAATTCACAATTTAGTTTTAAGCTATAAAAGAGATTCAAACTACATCAGGAGCTTAAGCAGAATATAAATAGATCTTAGAGTCCTGAGGTGTGCAATATAAAATAGGCCATGCCTCAGGAGTTTCTTGTGAAGATGCCTGCAACATGAACTTTTGGACCCTGATTCTGCAAAAATTACCCATCTTCAGAACTAGGTAAAAGTGTGAAAGGTGGGCAGGTATCTGTCTGAGCTCTTTCTCATCTGTATGGTACTTAGCTACCTTTGTCAGAAATTATAATGGATGTATATAGTTTTCATTTGTATTTTAAATATTGCTTAAAGTTAATTATATATTTTTCATGGGTAAAATCAATGTTAACTACTCGACTTGCAGCATTTATTTACATTATTTATATAATCCTCTTCCCTGATATCTTTATTATAACATCTTTAAATTGTTTAGGTGTCAGATTTCCCTTTAAAAAATTAATGGATATTTTCAAATTATGTTCTTCATAGAAAATTTGAAAATTACCGAAAAGTAAAAAAGAAAACCTCATATTATTTAAGACACATTTATGTGTGTTTATTTGATTCAACCCTGATGACCACTTGATGTAGTGTCCAGGATATCCAAGATATACACAGATATACAGTGATGTTATATGCCTGGAATGTATCAATACCTACTTAAATCTGGACAAACAAAATCATGTTCTAACCATGTACCCACTGATGCATTGGGTGAGAGCAGTGAACTTACAGGCCAATTTGAAAATGGGAATGAGCTTGAAGAGGGCAGTCAAGAAAAGGCAGCTGGAAGAGGTATTTTATCATTTATCATACTATGAGTAGACCTGGTAACTCATTAATTTAGAAATATATGTAAATGCATATAACCAGAGAAGTTAGGTGACATAACAGGACACAGACACAAAGAATCAGGACTAGAACCTGGGCTTTCTCATCCTTACACTAATGAGTCCTCCACTAAAAATAGATGTTCAGATCATGCAAGTGAACTGCAAACCTATTCAGCTAAAAAGTCCCCTTTTTATATTTTCATATTTTGTATGTGTTTGAGGATATGTTGAGGAGATAGACCTATTTTAAAATAATGCCCTGATTTCTTGCTTTGTTTTCCTCCTTCCTCCCTCCCTCCTTCCCTTCCTTCCTTCCTGCCAGGTAAGGGACCAGGAGATTTCATGCATGGACTTGGGAATCAGACAGACCTGGATTTGAATCTTGGGTCTGCTGCTTGCTAGATATAGATATAGATTCCATGCAGTTTGTTTAAATTTTCTATGCCTTAGTTTCTTCACCTACAAAACTGATGTACATGCACTTGTCTAATAGTATTATTTAGTATGTAATGGTCCAGTTAGGCTTGATTCCACTGCAGTAACAACTCAAGTTTATTTCTTGCTCCAGCAAAGTCGGCTGTGGGTCTGGGTGACTCCAGGCTTGACATTCCACATTGCCTCATTATTATTGCATTTGAATATTAACATATTCTTGTATGATCACCATAGCAATTAAATACTTCAGCCTAGAAGTGATATGTATCATTTCTGCTCACATTTCCTTTTTAACTAATAAACAGTTTCATGGAAATGCAGTGCTCCTCCTGTGCATGTAGAATGGAAGGACTGGAAATGTTGGTATGCACCATTTACATCTACCCCAATCTGCTTTCCTCATTAAGTTTTCATTGTTCTCTTCTCTGCACACAGAATCCATTCACCTTTCCCCAAGTTGACAACCCAGTAATTCCATCTCTCTGAGTCCAGGATGAAACATACTTCAGATCCAAATTTTGCGTCTCTTAATCCAGAGCCCTATAATTTACAGTTCATGAAGTGCCTAGTGCCTGGGACAGGGCAAATTCATTATGACTAGCAGTCAGGGGTAACAGGTTGACAACAGCAGCAATAACAATATCTTTCCAATCCTGTTATGACATAACAACATCTTCTTCATCAGGATATTTTTTTTTTGTTTTAGCAGTGAAGTTTCAAGTGCCCCTTCTTAGGGACTTCTTAAGGAATTCACCTCTTTTCATCTGGTCCATGTGATTTCAATGGGAGTGCCCCTGCCCTCCTACCACTAGGGGTGGGCATATGACCAATCAATTTATTCTCATCTTACTTGCCATTGAGACATGTTCACTGAGACAGGTGCTCCACTCAACTTGGTCCATGGAGACTCAATCCTAAAACTTCCGCTGGAAAGTGGGGAAAAACCCACTTTTTCTCTTAGGATGTTGAGAGGTTAAGATGAAAGTCTGTATCTGCTAAAGGTCATCTTGTGACCAAAGTAAGAGGCTTCTAGAAATGAAATAAAAAGAGAAGGAATGCCAAGGAGTAGTGAGAACGAGTTCTGCTGATAGTATTTGAACCTCTGGATTCAGCCCCTACTGGTTCTCTGGTATTTTCAATAACTTGAACCAGTAATTTCTCCTTTTGGTTAACTTGGATTGATTTGGGTTGTGTTGCTTATAGTGGTAGATTGCAAAAATGGCCCCCAATTCTTCCCCTCCTTATATTCATACTCACTTGCTGTACAACTTTGAGGGCTTTCCACACTGACTCTGGGTCTAGTCAGGTGATTTGCTTTGGACAAAAGATGCCCACAAACAGGACACAGAAGAGGTCTGAAAACCATGTGTGCATCAGAGTTTTTTCTCTCTTGATGCTTTTTAGACCCGTCATCACTGCTGCTTTGTGAATAAGTGCAGATCATCTCCTTGAGAAATAATGAGATCATGAAACAGAGAAGAATTGCCTTAGCTGAACCATCTTAGATTAACCAGCCCAACCAATCTACTAACTAATCACCTACACATGAAAAAGCCCAGCAGAGATCGGCCAAGCTTTGCTCATACCTGAAAAACTTGCCAGAGGATCATGAGTCAAATAAATGATTGCTTTTTTAAAATTAATAAAATTTGGGGTGGTTTGTTAGGCAGCAAAAGCTGACTGATATATTTGCCGACAAAAGGGTTCTACCTGCTGTAGTCATGTTATGATAGTTCTTTTATATTGTCTTGCCCTTTTTATTTTATTTTTTAAGATTTTTATTTATTTATTTGAGAGAGAGAGAGCATGAGCAGGGGGGAGGAGCAGAGAGAGAGGGAGAAGCAGACTCCCCACTGAGCAGGGAGTCTGATGTGGGGCTTGATCCTAGAACCCCGAGATCATGACCTAAGCTGAAGGTAGATCCGTAACCAACTGAGCCTGCCAGGTGCCCCTTGTCTTGCCCTTTTGAAAGCATACCAATTTTATAATAGTTTAATGAGCATGTAAGTAAATGCTCAATAACTATTCCCTAAATAAATGCTTGAAATGAATAGGGGAACTTAAGTCAATGTCTTGCCCACAGAATTGATTCCAATGTTGACTGTTTTAGGAAGTAAAGAACTGTGGAGGGAAGAATTGTGGAGAAGCTGAGTATCTTTTCATGCATTTATTGACTATTTGCAATCTTCTTTCAGGAAGTGTCCATTCAAATAGTTTGCTCATTTTTGGGGGGAGAGGGAAGGGAAGTAGCTTATATTATTATTGAGCTGTAAGAATACTTTAAGTCCTCTGTTAGATACAAATATTGTGAATATTTTTTTTCCAAACTGAGGCTTACCTTTTTTGTTTTCTTAATGGTGTTTTTTTTCAATAGCAAATTTTACAATTTTAAGTCTAATTTATCAATATTTTATTTTATTGTTTGTTTTTATTTTTTAAAAATAGGCTCCACACACAATGTGGAGCTCAATGTGGGGTTTGAACACATGACCCTGAGATCAAGACCCAAGTTGAGATCAAGAGTTGGATCCTTGACCAACCAAGCCACCCAGGTGCCCCCTAATTTATCAATATTTTAAATGGTTCATGATTTTTATGTCTTATTTTAGAAATTTTTACTTATCTCAAGATCACGAAGATTTTCTCCTGTGCTTTTTACTGGAAATTTTTATTGTTTTAGCATTTTATGTTTAAGGCTGTGATCCATTTCAAATTAAATTTCATTTTGGTGTGAGATAAAGGTTCATCTGTCCCTTCCCCGCCCTACCCTCCCCTTTCCTTTCTTCCTTCCTTTGCATATGAATGTCCAATCATTCCAGAACCATTTGTTGACAAGACTGTTCTTTCCTCACTGAATTACCTTGGCATCTTCGTTGAAAATCAATTGGCTATATAAGGATGGATCTATTTCTGAGTGCTTTATTCTGTCCCATTGATCTATATGTCTATGCTTATGCCAATACTACACTGTCTTGATTCTGCAGCTTTAGAGTATATCTTGAATCAGATAGTATAATCTTCCAGGATGGTTTTTCTCTTTTAAAATCAACTTTCCATTTTCATACACAGTTTAGAATTATCTTATTATTATTTTTTTTAAAGTCCTGCTAGAATTTTCACATGGATTGCATTTAATCTATAGTTCAATTTGGGGAGAATTGACAAATCAACAGTATTGAGTTTCCCAATCCACAAACATAATATATCTATCATCTATTTAGGTCTTCTTTACTTTCTTTCAGCGATGTTTTCTAGTTTTAAAACTACAGATTTTGTACACTTTTCACTAAATTTATTAAGTATTTTTTATGCTATTATAAATGGAACTTTAAAAAATTGTTGCTGGTATTAGAAATAGAATAACTTTTGTTTGGTTTTGGTAGTTTGTGTCTCTGAAGGAATTTGTCCTTTTCATTTAAGTTGTCAAATTTGTTGGCATGAAGTTATCATAATATTATTTTATTATTTTTTTAATATCATAAAATCTGTAGTCACAGTCCTTCTTTCATCTCTAATATTGATGATTTGTGTCTTTTCCCATTTTTTCTTGATCAGTTTAGCTAGATGGTTTCAGTTATATTAATTTTTTCAAAGAAACAGCTTTTGGTTTTATTGACTTTCTTTACTACTTTTATGGTTTCTATCCTTTTGATTTCAACTGTTATCTCTATTATTTCCTTCCTTCTATTTGCCTTGGGTTTAATTTCTTTTTCTTTTGTGGTATATTTAGGTGGAAACTTAGATCTTTGATTTGAGACCTTTCTTATTTTCTAATATAAGCAGTCAGAGCTATAAATTTCGCATTAAGTACTAATTTAGTGTACACTACAAATTTTGATATGTTTTTTTGCCAATTTTTATCCAGTTCAAAATATGTGTAATTTTGCTTATTTGTTCTTTGACCCATGGGTTATTTAGAAGTGTATGTTTCATTTCTAAGTATTTTGAGATTTTCCAGGTATCTACCTAATATCAATTTCTAATTTAATTCAATTGTAATTGGGGCACACACTCTATAGGAGTCAATCATTTTAAATTTGTTGAGACTTATTCATACCACAGGTGTGGTTCATTTCAGTGATTGTTCCATATGCAACTAAAAAGAATATGCATTCTGCTATTGTTCAGTGAAATGCTTTATAAATGTCGCTTAGATAAAATTGATTCATTTTTTCAAATCTACAGCCTTACCAAATTTTTTTTTTTGTTCTACTTGTTTTAACAGTTACTGGGAGAGAGAATGCTAAAGTAGCCAGCTATAATTATGAATTTGTTAATTTATTTCTTTAGTCCTGTCACCTTTTTGCATCATCTATTTTGTTATTAGGTCCACAAATATTTAGGATTGCTGTGTTCTTTGATGAATTGATCCTTTTAACAAGAAATGTGCACTTTATTATTGGCCACATTCTTGTTTTAAAGTTTACTTAATCTGATGTTAATATACCTCTTCTTGCTTCTTATTAGCAGAATTTCATGTTATATTTTTCTCACTTTTTTAGTTTTAACCTATCTGTGTCTTTACGTTTAAAGCACATTTCCTGTAAATAGTATATAGTTGGGTCTTGCTTTTTTGTTTAATTTAAAAATCTCATCTTTAATTGGTATGTATAACATTTATATTTAATGTAATTATTTTTATTGCTGGGTTTAATTCTACGTTCTTGCTATTTGTTTTCTATTTGACCAACCTGCTTTTTATTCCTCTCTTCTTTTCCTGTATTCTTTGGGATTGAGTTTCTTTTGTTTTTTTGTTTGTTTGGTTTTTTGTTTGTTTGTTTGTTTTGTTTTTTCACTTTATCTCCACAATTGGTTTACTAGCTATTACTCTTTGTTGTACTTTTTGCTTGAGGATTAGAGCAAGCTTCCTTAACTCATCATATATCAGTATGAATTAGTAACATGCCTCTT
Source organism: Ailuropoda melanoleuca (assembly GCF_002007445.2). NCBI lineage: Eukaryota > Metazoa > Chordata > Mammalia > Carnivora > Ursidae > Ailuropoda > Ailuropoda melanoleuca. The sequence continues at coordinate 69,941,972 of NC_048232.1, forward strand.
CACATATAATGCAAGGATCTTTCAATACTTTATGTTCTATTTACCACCATCTCTTCTCTATTATTATATATTTTATATCTATAAATTTTATAAATCCTACAATACATTGCTATTTTTTTTTTACTTTAGACAGTTGTCTTTTAAATAAATTTACAAAACTGTGTGATTTGACTAATTAGGTTTCATTGGTGTGGTTTAATATCATTATGGTGTAACACCCATGTCCATGCATTATTACATGAGTTGAAATTAATTTTATGGAATGGTGGGTATAATTCCTCTGTTTGCATAACACCCCTGGGAATCTATGACATATAGGACAAATATCTTACCATAAAGTTTATCAAGGAAATCGAGTAACAGAAAATGTTCAAATGGAATTTTTGAAAATCAATTAATGTAATCTAGCACATCATTAGTGTAAAAAAGAAAAGTCACATGATTACATAAAAAAAATCCAGAAAAAATATTTGATAAAATCCATCACTTATTCATTAAAAACCCTCAGTAAACTAGAAATAGGGAGGAACTTCCTCAACTTAATAAAGGCTATTTACAAAAACCTACAGCTAATATCACACTTAATGATGAGAAACTTGAAAGTTTTCCCACTAAGATCAGATACAAGGCAAGGATGTCTCTCTCATCCTTCCTTTTCAGATCATATTGGAAATTCTAGTTAATGCAAGAAAAGGAAACAAAAAGTATCTAGATTGGGACAGAAGAAATAAAATTGTCCTTGTTTGCAGATGACATGATCAGCTATGTAGAAAATCCAAAAAAGGGGTGCCTGGGTGGCTCAGTCGTTAAGCGTCTGCCTTCGGCTCAGGGCATGATCCTGGCGTTCTGGGATCGAGCCCCACATCAGGCTCCTCCTCTGGGAGCCTGCTTCTTCCTCTCCTACTCCCCCTGCTTGTGCTCCCTCTCTCACTGGCTCTCTGTCTCTGTCAAATAAATAAATAAAATCTTAAAAAAAAAACTTAAAAAAAAAAGAAAAGAAAATCCAAAAGAATTTACAACCCACGCCCTCAAACAAAAACCTCTCCTGGCATTAATAAGTGATTGTAGCAAAGTTGCAGGATATAAGATTAATATAAAAAAATCAATCACTTTCCTATATGCCAACAGTGAACAAGTAGAATTTGAAATTAGCAACATAATACCATTTACATTAGCACCCACCAAAAATGAAATATGCAAGTATAAAATATGACAGATATGTGCAAGATCTATGTCAGGAAAACTATAAGGCTGATGAACAAAATCAAAGAAGAAATAAATGAAAGCTATTCCATGTTCACGGTTAGGAAGATTCAATATTGTCAAGATGTTAAGTTTTCTCAGCAAGTTATTTTGTGGACATTGACAAACTGATTCTAAAGTTTGTATGGAGAGATAAAAGACCCAGAATGGTCAACACAATATTAAAGGAGAAGAACAAAGCTGGAGGCTGGCACTACTTGACTTTAAGATTTACTGTAAAGCTACAGTAATCAAGATACTCGTATTGATGAAAGAATAGACAAATCGATCAATGGGACAGAATAGAGAGCCCAGAAATAGACCCACATAAATACAGCCAACTCATCTTTGACAGAGAAGCGAAGGCAATACAATGGAGCAAAAGTAGTCTCTTCAACAGATGGTGATGAACAACTGGTCATCTACATGCAAAAACAAAACAAAACAATAAATGTAAACACAGATCTTACACCTTTTACAAATTTAACTGAAAATGACCACAGACATAAACGTAAAATGCAAAACTATAAAACTCCTAGAAGGTAACATAGGAGAAAACCTAGGTAGCCTCGGGTATGGTAATGACTTTTTTAGATACAAACCAAAGATATGCTCCATGAAAGAATGAACTGATGAGCTGGTCTTCATTAAAATTAAAAACTTCTGCTCTGTGAAAGACAATGTCAAGAGAATGGGAAGAAAAGCCACAGGCTGGGAGAAAATGATTGCAAAAGACATATTGATAAAAGGCTGTTATCCAAAAATATACAAAGAACTCTTAAAACTCAACAATAAGAAAACAAATAGCCTAATTAAAAAATGGACCAATGACCTTAACAGATACATCACTAAAGAAGATACAGATGGCAAATAAGCATATGAAAAGGTGCTCCACATTATATGTCATCAGGGAAATGCAAATTAAAACAACAATGAGAAACCACTACATACCCGTTAGCATGGCCAAAGTCCAGAAAACTGACTACACCAAATGCTTGAGAGGATTTATGGAGCAACAGGAACTCATTCATTTCTGGGGGGAACGTAAAATGGTGTAGCCACTTTGTAAAACAATTTGGCAGTTTTTTAAAAAACTGAATATACTCTTACTATACCGTCCTTGGTATTTACCCAAAGCAGTTGAAAACTTATGTCCACACAAAAAACTGCACATGGGTGTTTATAGCAGCTTTATTCATAATTCCTAAAGTTTAGAAGAAATCAAGATGTCCTTCAATAGGTGAATGGATAAAGAAATAGAAATGTACACCTAGACAATGGAGTATTATTCAGCATTAAAAGTAAATGAGCTTTCAAGCCATGGAAAGACATGGAGGAAACTTAAATGCATTTTACTAAGTGAAAGGAGCCAATATAAAAAGGCTACATACTGTATGATCCCAACTATATAATATTCTGGAAAAAAGCAAAACTATGGAAACAATAAAAAGATCAGTGGTGCCAGGGATTGGAGGGGGGAGGATGAATAGGCAGACCACAGAGGATTTTTAGGGCAGTGAAAATACTCTGTATGATACCATATTGATGCATATGTGTCATTATACATTTGTCCAAACCCATCGAATGTATACTATCAAGAGACCCTAATGTAAACTATGGACTGTGAAAGATTATGATGTGTCAATGTATGTTCACCAGTTGTAACAACTTATCACTTTGGTGGAGAATGTTGGTAAATCTCTGTATGGGAAATCGGCTGTATGGGAAATCTCTGTACCTTCCTCTCAATTTTGTTATGAACCTAAAACTGCTCTAAAAAATAAAGTCTTCGTAAAAAAAAATGGAATTATCTTTCTTGTTTCTTTGTTTCTTTCTCCTCTCCTTCTCCTCTCTTCTCTCTTCTCATCTCCCTTCTCCTCCTTTCCCCTTCCCTCTCCCTTCCCCTCTTCTCTTCCCTTCCCTTCTCTTCTTTCTTCTTTTTCTGACTGATGTCCCCAAAAGACAAGAGCAAAACAAATGAAAAATGTTCCAATCCAAAATGAGATGTTATATTCCTCCTTCAAAGCTTGCAAATGAGGTGGTCAAACACTGGTAAATACAGATGAAAATGAGAGTCCTGAGGGCTGAGAGATGGTGCACGAGCAGCTAGCCAGAGGAGATTGCCTGTGTCCTGAGATTGTTATAGACGGATATTCCCAGAAGGGAAATCTCTGAGGAAACTACAAAAGTGCCCCACGAGAGACAGAAAGATCTAACCTGACATGAAAGGCTATTGTGACCCAGTATTAGCTCTCTGGGCTTTGGGTTGGTTCACCAAATGGAGAGCCATTAGTTCAAGTCAACGAATGGAGAACCGGGGAGTTCTTTCACTTAACATGTTCCTTTCACTTAAGGATTCTCTGCCACTGTTGTTTAAATCTCTGGGTTTTGTTTACTTTTGTTTCTTAGTCTGCTTTTCTGCAGTGGAGGCAAATATTTTCCTCCCTAATGACCATATTCTTCTCACATGAAATTTATTCTCAGAAGACAGCTAGCAAAATCCATTCAGCATTTCTCTTGGTTATTAGTTTTCTTTGAACGAGTGGATGCTATTTTAAGCTACCTTTCCCCATACATGTTGTATCAAAGAGATATTTAAAATATCGTATTAACAAGTGCTCATAAATAGAGGGTTTAAATGTGTTCCCCAAATATCACTTTGTTAAGTGCATTCTGATAATCCCATTATGCTCGCTTTCACTTCCCTCAGTAGGGAATTAGAAACTTAAATATGTTTCAGATGAGGTCAAGTTTGCTTTTTGGAGTGATTAGGGAGTTCACTGGCTTGGATGTCTAGGGTGGGAAGGTGTGAAGCAGAACTGATATGAAGCCAGAACACACTGATACCAGTTGTCAAGTATTAAAGTACCTCCATATTTGTTTGGTAATAAACAGGCATTGCTCCAAGACCCCCATCACCTGGCACCTTGGTTCCCCTAGACTTCTCCAGCAGCAAAATGGTTAAGCCTAGCAAGCCTGGGGTCCCTGTTTGACTGGTGATGCCTGGCACAGTACTGTCTGTTCAATATTATGAATGCCATCCCTTAGTGAAAGGAATGGAAAGGAATTACTACTTGATTGGCATTGCTAAGGGAAAACTGGACATAATAATCATAGGGGTTAACATCTGTTGAGAACTGTTCTAAAGGTTTTATACATATTAACTCATTCAACCCCCTCAACGATCCTGTGCTGTAGCTATTATAATTACCCACATTTTACAGACAAGGAACTGAGGCCCAGGTTATTTGCCCAAGGTCACACAAATAGTAAGTGAAGGAATTTGGAATCTGAACTCAGGCTGACCCCAGAACCAGTGCGCATTTTTTTTTTTTTTAAAGTCTCCTCCTGGCTCTGACCTTCTTTGAGTCTCTAAGCAATAAACATTTATTGGGCTCCTGCCATGTAAAGCACTGTGTAAAGCACCATGGGTGAAATAAAGAAAAATAAGACCTAAATCCTATCTTTTCATAGTTTACCATCCAGCAGATTTGGTAGATGGTAAACTCTTTTCCTGATCTGGCCAAGTCCCACATAATCCCTTTCCATGTCAGAGAGACCATGTGATGAACAAATTCTAGAGGAAATATTGGGTGTATAGGACTCGTATTAAATGATGTTTACTGAAGATCAGAAAGGAAATATTTTCAAAGGTTGCTTTCTGGGACATAGGAAATAGTTTTTTAATGTAGACATTTTAGTTTTTCACATTGAGACAGAAGTTTGTGGTAATGTTTTTCATAAATATGAATTTAGAATAAGGTGGAACAAACTGTATCCAGCCAAATGGATTTGAATATAAAACACTTTCACCTGTACAGCTATTGTAACACTCAGAATTTTAGGATGAGATACATGTGTCTGTTTTCAGACAAAATTATGCCATTTATATAAAAACTTGAGGCATATTTCAGGTAAATGTGATGGGATCCTATATTAAATTTTCTCTGTATTAAGGCATGGAATTTGATAAAAAGGCAGTGTCCCCTTAAAGCAAGTTCTATTTTACCATATATTCAGTTAAGTTGCCATGACAATAATTAGTGTGATATGTTACGAAAGGCATTCATACAAGGACAGAATGCATGAAGCAGACTCCAAACACATTTTGCAAGCAAAAGCTTTTGTTATAAATTGAAGTGAGATTTTCATGACACTTGAGAAATGGAGACCAGGAAGCCAGAAATCAAATAATCTACTCTCTTCTTCTTTGAGATAAGAACTCACTGTTCATGTTTACTTCTGCAGGGTGATTCAACTGGCTGGCCCTGATATACTTAGGAAAACCTCACTTAGCCTCTTCTAGACCATTACACCTTCTACCTTTCAGTGCAACTTACCTGTTTTTTCTTAAGGGAAAAAGTATAAATAAACCAATATTTTAAATAGAAGATTTAGAAAGTAAGACAATCAGATGGTTTATGAATAGTCAACATTTGGGAACAGGATATCATGAGCCCTGGAATCTGGTTTCAAATCTTGGATCCATCCTTACTAACAGTTAATTAGTCACTCTGATTCAGTTTCCCTAACTGTCAAATGGTCAATAGTATCTATTTTGTTAGTCTTAATATTGGTTAAGACTATATATATATATATATATATATATATATATGTATATATATATATGGTCTTTTATATTTATATATAAATAATATATAAATATATAGAACTTTATATATGTGCTTAAATATATATTAAAATGAGTATGTATGCATATACATGTAACTAATTATAATATATAAATAATTGTACTATTGTTACAAATTTGCCAAATTTTATAGAATGTGTTATAAACATTGATTTAAAATCCTAAAACATGAACTTGATGTATCTGTTTCTTTGACATCTTATGTTATTGGCTTTTTGTTTTTATTTTGTTTCAGAAAAAAGTTTAGGGATTTTACATTTCCATTTAAAAACCCCAGATTTAACCATGAAGGGTTAAATGCTTTATATAATTTAAATTTATTTAATTTTGGAATTTTGAAAAACAAAGATTGTTATATCTATATATTTTTTTCAGGTATAGCAAATTAAAGCATGGATCCAAGGGGGCCATTATTGTTATAGCAAAAGGATCTAATATGTAGCTATAATTCTCCATCATTGTAATTAGTTTTCTTTAAAGGTAAGTTTTGGTTGTAAAATATTTCCTATGCTGATAATTTTTTAAATCTCTGTTTCCTATGCTGTTAATTTTTAAAAATCTGATGAAAATTATGAATCCTTTCCCCATTCTGGAAAAAATGTGCATATATGCCCAGTTTTGAATGTAATTTTTGGGGAACACATGAATCCCATGAAGCCCACTCATGGACCCTTTCCCCAACCTTCAGTTCCAGGAAGAACTCCGTTTGTGCCTCAACAGACCAGACATTACAGTTCTGACAGAGTTCTCTGGCCTGGCCAAAGTGTGCTATAAAATGGTTTCATGCAATAGTCTTTCTTGAGGGAGGAAGATGATTAGGATCTATAGAATAAACTTACCTACAGCTCAGGTCTCCTAAGCCCTGACCCCTTCCTAATCACCTTTCCCCCATAGTCAAACATTTTTTTTCTCTCACACTAATTGGTTCAACTAATATTTGTAGAATACCTATTATGGGCCAAAAATGGGCCAGGTGTTGGAATACACTGAAATATGACATGATTCCCGCCTCCCAGTGGGAAGATGGATGGACACATAGACAAAACTATAATATGATGTGATAAATGCTATAATAAGTGGTATACAAGTGTATTAAGTGTTACAGGAATACAGAGGAGGTAGGGCCATAAAGCTTTGATCAGTCTATAGTAGCAATATTTTTAAATGTCCAGTTTGTTAAGTCTTTGATAATGGGCCAAATTCTAAGTCAAGTTGATCATGGGGAAATAAAAACTAAATTAGTCTTCACATGCAGTAGTTTAAAGGACGAGTATTTGCAGAGTAGTTACTAAACTCCAGAATTAAAATGTTTTTAAAAATGTTAATCACAGAGAGTCAGTCTCTTCCACTGTCAAATGCAATCTAATCACATTCAGGCAGTTAATAGTAAGTCAAATAGTTCTAGTTCAAAGCATGCTGAAAAGAAGAAAACTAGTTTTCCTCAGTCTATCATCTGAAAAAAAGCATTTTCCTGGAAAGATTTAGAACACAGCTCTCATCAGGGTTGTGGCAGTTCATATTTTACTCCTGAAAACATGGCTAATGAATAAAACATAGGAAAATTTGAATGACAAGCCTGTCTTTAAGAAATTTTACTGGCGACAACACAAATCCTGAACCCTATCTTTCAAATGTCATTTCCTTGGTGAAGTCATCTGTGAGTCCTGCAAAGACAGAATCACTTGCTCCTGGCAGCCAGGTTTCTTTAATAGCCTGTGCTCCATGACAGTATCATAATTCTTTGTTGGCCTTTGTTTCCCTCAAGAATGTGAGGTAGGGAGACCAGCCCCTCCTGCTGCAGACCCGGAGACAGGAGGCTGCTTAATGATCTGTGTCACCTGACAGCACAGGGCTCTTAATAAATTTAAGGTGTTTTTGTCCATCAATTCCTCAACCAAGAGGCTCAGTATTTTCAATCTTAATTTTATTGAGGACACGGAATATCTCAAGGACTTGGAGTGGTATTATGTAGGCAGAGGTTCAGGTGGCCTTAAGAGAGGTTAATTAATTAGACACTACATTTTAGTTCTTGCTAATTAGAAAGAGCTGCCAAGAAGAATTAAAGTGGAATTTGTAACTCATTTTGATTGTCCTTCTTCATGACCCTACCTGAGCTAAAATGTGGAGGTAAAGGGAGAGGAAAGCTGGAAGTCAGAAGACAACTTGCAAATAGCCTTGGGTCCTAGCGGTGGCACAGAGAAGGACAAGAGGTGGGACAGGCTGATACCAGTGCCCAGCTTCAGATGCTAAGGAACTGGGGGGTGGGAATAGGGAGGCTGCTGAGGTCCTGGAAGGGTTTGGGGTGCACTGGGGGAGGCGGACCTGCTCTGAAGCCCACCTTGGGGCTATACCCGTCTCCTCATCCTGGGGCAGGTTTCCACATGCTCTAGACTTGGGGACAGCAATCCAGTGTGGGGTTGGGTGGAGTGAGAGGTTGAAGAGACCTAAGGGGAGAGGAGGGTGGGGGACTCTCAGGAGGCAAGTTCAAGGCGGGAGCAGTGTCCAAGACAGAGCCTCAGAGCGCCTCAGGGATGATACCATCTGCATTCCACCTAACCCCAGCTGTCCTCCTGTGAGGCGGGCATGGCAGTAACAATGGTTACCCTCACTATACAGATGGGGAAAATGAAGGCTCAGAGAGGGTGTCTTGACTAAGGGTCATGCGCTGGTGGTTGGTTGACCCAGGCAGCACAAACTGTCACATCTACGTGCTCTCACTCCCCAGGGCGGGTCTCGCCCTTTTCCCGGTGTGGTTCCACCTGTAGCAAAGGTGGAGGAAGTGTGGGCAGCGATATTTCATCCCTGAGCTCCAGCATGGGTCACCTGCTGCCGCCTGGCTGCCCTCCCCGAAGAGCAGGAGAGCGAGGAGGGGCGCGAGGGGCACCAGAGCAAAAAGCTGACGTCTGGGTTAGGCCGTGGGAGCCCAGGGAGCAGGAGTGCGCGGAAGCTTCCTAAAGATAACGCCCAGTCTCGCGTTCGCTAAATTTCCCTGCCCTCTCTGTGCCTCCTTGGTTTTCAAGGCCGTGATTCTCTTGGTGACCAGGCCAGTGGAAGCCTGGGGGGGGGGGCACTCACGAGCCTGTGAATTTACTCTTGGAACTTGCAAAACTCCGGGTGCTCCTGACCCCGAGGGGTCCTTGGACGGGCCTCCACTTTTTTCCTGTTCTTCCCTCTCCCCTTACCCTGGGACCCATTGGTTTCCCACATATTTTGCTCCTCCCACTTGCCCCTGAGCCGATTCCAAAAGGAGAACCCACCCGCGTAGTAGGATGGTTGGGCTTTCAGGTAAGGAGAGCTGGGAGGGGCTCGGGCATTCAGTCATTCAACAAACACTGCGTTCTTGCTCTGATTGAAGCACGGGTAGTCAGTGTGGAATAGGACTAGTCATAGCCTGTAACGCACCAATAAAGGTGGCAGGATGATGTGCTGCGACAGGTCTGGGCTGTTGGGGTCAGAAGTCTGTACTTGTCCACAGGACACAGTTGCCACTCTCCCCTGGGCTTTGGCCTCGGAGGCAAACCTTTCTTGAGACTGTCCCCTAGGCGGGGAATCGCGCCCGAGAGTCAAGCGGCCAGTGCCACCCCCCCCCCCCCC
>NC_048232.1:69951476-69952216 GCF_002007445.2 Ailuropoda melanoleuca
CCCCAGGCGTGCTCTCCAGTGCAACTTCCCTAGGAAAAGAGCTCAAGGCTCGAGGTCCGAGAGGCTGTGGCGCGCTCGGGACTCGCCGACCCCTCCTTTGCCGGCGTCACGCTACCGCCCCCACCTGGAGGGGCACCCTGCTTGGAGTGGACCCAAGCGGGTCCTGCCCGACGTCCGCCCGTAGGGGCCGCATCCGCCGCGCGCCCGGCACCTCCCACGGCTTGCTTCGCTCCTCCTCTCTCCTGGGCGCCCGTCCTCCGCTGCAGGTTCAATCCCCGCGGGGACCCGGAGCGCGGGGACCGAAGCGCGGCTGATCGTCTGCGCCCTCGCCCCCCACGCCCTTTCAACCGAGACCCAGCCGGGGGCACCTGCGAGCCGCGGGCACCTCTCCGGGGCGACCGCGGCGGGCTGACTGGGCATGCTCAGGAGCGGGGCGGCCGGGCGCCGCGGGAGCCAAGCGTATGCACTCGCGGGGCCAGGGGCCGACCGTCCAGGGGCGCGGCGCGCAGGCGGCCGCTTTGGCCGACGCGCTGGCCAGCCTGGGCAGGACGCGAGCCAGGATGGCCTCCCTCACGGCATACGGTAACGGCGGGCGGTCGCGGGCTCTCGGGGCGGCCGGGGCGGGCGGGGCCGGGAAGCCGTCCGAGCACCCCGGGGAACTTCGGGCTTTGGCTCCCGGGAGGGTCAGGACGGAAGGGAGGCGGCTGCAGCGCGCGCTGGCCTGGGGCTGGGGGGGGGGG
>NC_048232.1:69952414-69997366 GCF_002007445.2 Ailuropoda melanoleuca
GGGGGGGGGGGAAGGCGAGGCTCTGCGGGGTTGGAGTTGCCTGAAACCTGGGAAGGGGGTATTCGCAGAAGGAGTTGCTGGAGTAAAAACGCCTAAAATGTAGGTGTCTGGGAGCTTTGGGTCTCCAGAAAAATTCCACTGGCTTCAGACCACAGAAGGGAAGGGATGAGGGTGTTAAGTTCGTTTCTAGCGATGCGAGGCTTGGAGTTAGGAGGTCTGCGTTCAGTCAGCGCTTATCCTGTCCCTGACTGACCTTGGGCAAGTTATTTAAACTTTTTTGTTTTTGTATTTCTCCATCTGTAAATTAGAGATGAGAACATCTCTCTGACAGATGCTATGGGGTTAAAATAATATGCACCAAAATATGTTTTTAATGCAAAAAAAATCGGCTTGGAAATAAAAGTTCCATGGAAATGGAAGGCATTATTCTCCCCCCCCCCAATTTTGGCTAAAGAAATATATACTTTCATTATTTCTTTAAAGGCATTGCAGAATTCTAAGGAAAGCAAAATCACAGGATGAAGGTTTCCAGCTCAGCTAGAAATCCCAGCGCACTGGGGAGGCAACAAGGCTTTTTATCAACCTTACTGTTTGTGTGGAAAAAGCAATTCTCTGTAGACCTTTGTCAGAGATGCTGCTGAGATTGGGTTAGAGGAGGCTGAAACTCAAGTAGACCCCCACCCCCCTTCCCCTGGCTTGCAGTCATTTGCTGTGATAACATCTAGTTTTGGCGTTTTAAACGTGAAGGTAATGAGAATTGTTGGAGAATGTTTTGCAGGGACCTCTCCAAGCCTGGGGTTGGTGGGAGGGAATTTGCTGCTTTTTGGTGTGGAGGCTTCATCTCTAGGCCAGTGATGTCCCCTGCCATTTCCCCAAGGTTAAAGTGGTTGGTCTTTTTGGGTGGGGATCTAAACTGTTTAAAATGATCACTCAGGTGGCTCTCAGGGTTTGCAATTGAGCTTTGTGAACTGATAAGGAATTGTGAGAAGATTACAAATTGCATACTAGTGGCTTTTTTTTTTTTTAATTCAGTGCATCTTCTGCTGGGCTGTGACTTGTTCTTACTCCTGCTGTGCATTTAACACATAATATTGTCATTCTTGGGTTACCATCTGGGGATAGTCCAGCATTCTGATGGTGTTTTAAGTATATTCATTGGCAGATATCTATTTTTTTTTTAAGATTTTATTTATTTATTCAACAGAGATAGAGACAACCAGTGAGAGAGGGAACACAAGCAGGGGGAGTGGGAGAGGAAGAAGCAGGCTCATAGCAGAGGAGCCTGATGCGGGGCTCGATCCCATAACGCCGGGATCACGCCCTGAGCCGAAGGCAGATGCTTAACCGCTGTGCCACCCAGGCGCCCCAAGCAGATATCTATTTTTATACCTTTTTCTATGAGAGGGATCCATCATGTTAGATTTCACATGCTGCCCTGTGGATACTGTGAGTGATTGTAATAATCAGCTCTTTAAATTTCTAGAAACTTTAAAAGCTTAATTGGGCACCCAGGTAGAGAAACTGAAGTCAGAAGAAGTGAAATTATTTTTGAAAAGCAAGTGTATTTCAGTAATTAAAGGGGTGGCGGATTTTTTTTTTTTTTTTTGGCAACTTACAATTACACAGGTTTCTTTTTAGGACCTTAAAGGGAACTAACACAGATTTAAATAAATATATCAATTAGAATTTGCACTATTTTAAATATATTCTTAACACTCTTCTTCCTTCCTCATCTCTAGAGTGGTGAATACATTTGGCCACATTAATTCTTTGGTCCATAGCAAAGTGACCCAAGACATGACAAGATGAGTTAGTCCATCAGGGTTTCCATCCTAGTGAATGAGTTAAGGAAAAACAAATTTGAGCGCATTCAACGTATTTCTCACCTGCTGAATGCTGTTGAGATCATTATCTGATGAGAGCTTGGTCCGTCTCCGGAACCTTCTACAAATCATCTCTCTGACAACTGAATTGCTTTAAAAAATGTTCCCTTTCAGTTCTGTTGGATTTGGGTTTAGGTATCATGATGGGGGATGATCTAAGTTTCTTGCCTGGAATTTATAGGGTTCAATTTTTAGATTCATTTGACTGATTTAATAAATGCCTTAGTCCTATCTTTAGCATAGGGGCTGCCAAGAGAATGAACAGTTATACTGTAGACCGTGTGTTAGGTTCCTGAGAGAGAAATTTGGCTTATAGATGCATTTCATTAGCAACAGCCTCCAGTAAACCTCATTAGCTTCCCATCTAAATAGCATTTTTGATCCTATATTGGAACTTGTTCTTTCTGTATTTTAGCATGAATTTTTACTTTCAGACAGCCATTTAGACTCATATCTTCTAGAAATGTGAAATGAGAATCAGGTAATAAGTAACTGTAATGTGCACTCTAACAAATATATGCTCAGTGGATGTTGCAGTTTTTAAAATTCTGGATTTTTAATGCCTCAACCTTTTGTACTCATCACTGATTTTTCTTTCCCTGTCCTTTAAATGGTTTAGGCTCTTAACCACTTTTAGTTCATTATGTAACTATATGCATGAGACGAAGGATGGGTGACAAGTCTCCTTTAGAGAGAAATGACTGGGACTTGATATGTTCTTGGCCATGCAAAAAAAGGCACAGGGGCTGTGTTCTAGTCTGAACCAGAAAATGACTTGTGGTTGGACCTGTCAGCTTTGGATCTGAAGAGGCTTAGTAAGAGGATTAAGGAGCTTACAGAGCACAGTGGGGGCCATTTTAGGGAAAGTGTCTCTGAGGAGATATTTGAACAGACACTTAAGTGAAGGAAAGGAATGAACCATTCCATTATGTGGGGAAAGAGCATTCCTAGCAAAGGGAACAGTAAGAGCAAAGGCCCTGGGGTAGGAATGAGATTGTCACGTTCACAGCTAGCTAGAAGGTCAGTGTGTCTTGAGCAGAGAGAACAAGTAGAAGAAGGAATCTCAGGCAGAGCCAGCATTATTCTTGTAACTATTCTCCCCTCATTTTCCTCCTACCTCTTAAGTTGCTTCTTTGTGGAGTTCCTCTGTTTATGTAGGTGTTTGCCTGGGTTCTGTCCTTGACTTTATAATCTCACTCTCAGCCATTTGGAGGATACTAATTAGACACCTACCAAATGCTGGACAATGACCCTAAATGCAGAGTCAGTCCCTTGGTGGAAGGCCTTTAAATTGGGGTGACAAAGTTTTCTGCATTTTAAAGTAGAAGTGTGGGGCATGCTGGGACATAAACAAATAAAAATGGTTCTTTATATGAATTGCCTTAGTTAAATCTCACAAAAACCTTTAAGAAAAAGGTCCAGTATTAGCCTGGTATTCATTTGAAGAAATTGAGGCGTGGATAGGTTGAGGAACTTACTTAACCTCTCAAAATGAGAGTGGAGCCCAAATGCAGATTTAGAGAGTTTGGCTTGGAGCCTTGGGCTAAGGGTAGTTAGGAAGCAGCGGAAGAAAATGAGCAAATGTGTGTGTGGGTAATTCCAGCGGAAGGTGTGGCTTGAGTGAAGGCTGAAAGACGATGGGTGACCAGAAGTTCAGCAACTGATATTCGAAGAGGGTATGGGAGAGGGGTATAGTAAGAGCCAAGCCTAATCATGCAACGTGAGGATGAAATGAGGCAGAGAAGGGGTGAGAGCACAGGACATAATTTCCCCTCCTCTGACTTTGTCTTTATTCGACTGATTCCCCAATGGAAATCACCAACTCAGAACTTCTTTCTTGTGAGTGCTGTGCTTGTATACCTAGCTGAGGGCTAGCCTTCTCTGTATGTGTGCGTGTCTAGCGTCTCAGCTCAGCTTGGTGTATCCAACACAGAATTCCCGTCCCTTACCTGTTTCCCAGTGAATAAATCCAGCCCTCCAGCTGCTGAGCTCAAACTCTGTGCCAGGCTCTATCCTGGACATAGGAGGGCCTGAATGAGTGAGATCTCATTTTTTCTCTCACAGATGGCAGGATCAGCTGGAGGAAACAGACTTCTAAACAGAATTATAACGCTGTGCTGGCTCGGGGTTGGGGGGGAGGGGGATGGACTGGGAGGAGTGAGGGAGAGGTCAGAACATTCCTTGGAGGAGACAATGTTAAGAGACTAATTGGGAGAAGGAGGGCGTTCCAGGGAGGGACAACAGCATGAACAAAGGTAAAGGGGAGAGATGGTAGGGGGCATAAAGGCAGCTGCCAGGGGCACATGTTGGTAGAGCGTAACAACCTGGAGAGGTTGGCAGGGGCCATTGCAGTCTTTCTAGGCACCTAGGCCAGAATCCTGGGAGCCTTCTTTGAGTCCTCTCTGGAACATACTAACCATAATACCTTGGGCAAAGGGATTCCCCCCTCTGTGTCTCAGTTTTCTTATTTATAACAGGGGGTCATTCAGTAGTGCTGTAGTGCGTATGTAAAGTACATAGTGACTGCTTAGGAAGCATTACTGTCAATGGCTCTCCCAGCCGATATACTCTCAATCACCACATCCTGCTGATTCTTCTTCCTTAAAATCTTTCTACTCTCTTATCTCCTCTCTCTGCCCACTGCTCTTATGTTAGTTGAGTCTGCCATCATGGCTCGTTTTGACTGCAGTAGCAGCCTCCCAGCTGGTTTCTCTGCCTCTAGTCCTGGTCTCTTCAGTCCCAATTGCAAATTTCATCCTGTATTCTCCTGCTTATAACACTTCAGTGGCTCCTATCTGCTTATAAATCAAAGTTTAACTTCCCTCATTTGGCAAACAAGGTCCTTAAGGAACTGACCACCCTTCTCTCTTGCGGTCCCAGCATCTCACCTTTTAGGGACATGGGTGGTTTAGCATGACTAATTACATCAGACTTTCTCAGGTGTCTGGACCTTGGCCCATGCTCTGAAATATACCCCCCTTCTCCTTTACAAGGCTCACTTCACTCCCCTTCCCCCTGATCTGGGATGTCTCAGGGTAAGTCTTCTCCTGCCCAACTCTTCATTTGTACTGTGAATATTCCCTTTTTTGGTTTGTAAAATCCCAAAGGACAAGGACCATATCTTGTATCTTTGTCTTCCTGGTGCCTTGCACAGTGCCTGACACGTAATAGGTGATCAATCTTTGGCTGCCTGACCTACTGAATGGACTATGTCAGGGGGCACTACACTGCGCACAAGTTTTTAAAACCTCATTTCCCTACTGCAAATAACAAGCAAAATGACTTTTACCTTTCAGAAAAGAGGAACAAGAAAAAGACCAAAAGCATCCACACCATGTGGTACAATCAAGATGCATGCTAACTGACTGGACCTCATGCTTTATTTACAAAATAAATCCAAGGAGGTATTTGATGACCGCCCTTATTTTTGCCTTCCACCACCTGGCATTCTTATTATTATGCAATCCAGACACTCATGGTCAACATTGATTAGGATCCTTTTGATTAAGAAGCTGCAGCAAAGCATGTACACGTTATTCTTTGACCTTCAGCCTCCACATTTTAGAAGTCTCTTTCTGGGGTAAGATTCAATTAAAATTTTATTTTGATGCTGTGAAGAAGCATTTTAATCTTTTCCTTTAAAACATAATGTTCTGGGGCGCCTGGGTGGCTCAGTCGTTAAGCGTCTGCCTTTGGCTCAGGGCATGATCCCAAGGTCCTGGGATCGAGCTCCACATCAGGCTCTTCCACTGGGAGCCTGCTTCTTCCTCTCCCACTCCCCCTGCTTGTGTTCCCTCTCTCGCTGGCTGTCTCTCTGTCAAATAAATAAATAAAATCTTTAAAATAAATAAATAAAAAAACAAACCATAATGTTCTTTGTACTAGTCATGTGGAGTTTTCTGTTAGAACATGGTTTTAGACACAGTTCACAGCTACTAAGGAAGTTTCTAGAATGGACAATTAACCATATGTTTTGTGAGTGTTCACTATGTGTCAGGCACTGTTGTAGGTTCTGGAGGTAAACAAAAAACAAAAACTACCTGTTTTCATGAATCTTACATTGTTATTAATAAGAAATGGATCTTTACCTTCTGGAAAAAAATGAAAATAGAATATAGGATTTTCAACACTGAATCAAATAGGTAAAGGGGGAAAGAAAGGAAAGGAAAGGCTTTTCTCTAATTAGGCTTCATGAAAGGGCTTTTGTCACTGTGGAGACTGTGAGAGTGGAATCAAAGGGAAGCTGAGATAATGAGTATCAGGCACAGTGTTTAAAATTCAGGAATGGTGATTAAAGTATTTGAAAGCTTCCTAGAGGCTCTGGCAAACATTCATTGTGCCTTCCATGCATTAGGCAGAGCCAGGCACTATGGCACAAGATGAATAAAGGATTGCCTTGCCCTCCAGGACTTTGGGTCCAGCTCAGGTCCAATGGGGGATGCAGAGGCTGCTGGTACTAGTATGGCTACAACTAGTGCCTGCCCCGCTTGTCTCCTAGCGCTGTGGCAAAAAGCACATGAAAGAGCAAACACAAACGTTTTATGAAAACCTAGAAAGCGTGATAGCAATTTAGTATACAGCACTCTGATGTGTTGTCTTTATTGAGTAATAAAGAGATCTGGTATAGGATCTGGTATAGGATGATAGGAAATGCTGTGTTGAGTGGAAACATACTTCTTGCGCTTTGATTGATTCATCAGCACCTTAGTGAGACCTCCCGAGGCACCAGTTCCTACCTGGGGCCAGCCTGTGTCTACTGTATGTGGTGGGCAGTCAACACTCCTTGAATGAATGAGTTTCAGTCACAATATAAAGGAGGAAGTTGAAGCCCAGGGAGGTTAGCTGGTGATATACAGGTTATGTGGCTAGGAGGAAAGGGTGGGTCTTGAATATTAACTTTTCTATGAGCCTATAAAATATACAGCAAACATGGAATAAATCACACCAGTATTTCTGAGGAAGAGATATATGCATATGTATATACACACATATCACTATATATGTGTGTGCGTGTGTTCTCTAATACCTTTTATAAACAATTTAGAGTGATTTTTTTTTTATTTTTTATTTTTTATTTTTATTTTTATTTTTTTAAATTTTATTTATTTATTTGACAGAGATAGAGACAGCCAGCGAGAGAGGGAACACAAGCAGGGGGAGTGGGAGAGGAAGAAGCAGGCTCATAGTGGAGGAGCCTGATGTGGGGCTCGATCCCATAACGCCGGGATCACGCCCTGAGCCGAAGGCAGACGCTTAACCGCTGTGCCACCCAGGCGCCCCTAGAGTGATTTTTTAAAAAATCAGATGCAGTAGGCAGCTCATGCTACACAATGAATATGTACTTTTTTAAATTAAATATTTCTAGTGCACTAGTTTGATAATTATGAAAGGAATTGTATGATGTTTATTTTTGTAGAGTCAGTAGATATGTATCATTTGTCTTTTTGGTGACTTCTTGTTTCATCTGTTCATGTGTATAAGCATATTTATGATAAGCTCTTAAGGGTTTAGTGAAAACATTTTCTTTCCTTTTTAAAAAAATCCCCTTCTTTTTTTTGTTGGTGAGATGTTTCCCCAGGCTTTGTGGATTCTAGAGGGGAGCTTTACCTCAGTCTGGAGTCCCTCTACCAGCAACATTAGCACTGGCTGAAAGTCTATGCAAAATGCAGTTGTCAATTACATCTCAGTAAAACTTAAAAAAAGAAAAAGAAAAGAAATGCCAAATTAAAGGCCCACCCCAGACCTACTAAATCAAGATATTTTTAAGATCTTCATTTTAATAAGATGCCCAAGTGATGTGTAATCTTAAATTTTCCTTATTTTTACTAAATTTTTGCTGGCTTAACCAGTTATTGTGTGTTGAAATCTCTCCATATGATGGTGTATTTGTCAGTTTCTCTCTGCTGTTCTATTAATTTTTGCTTCATGTATTTTGAGGTTATTTTATTTTGAGTACCCAGATGTAATATTTGTTATATCTTCCTGAAGCATTGAGCCTTGAACCTTTTATCATTATTTATTGACCCTTTGTATCCTTAACAATGCTTTTTGCCTTAAAGCCTTTTTTATCTAAAAATAACATAGCTACTCTGGCTTTATTTTGGTTAGTATTTGCTTTTTTTTTTTAATATTTTTTAACATTTCTGTATCCTTATGTCTTAGGCATTTCTTTTCTAAATAGCATTTGATTTTTTTTTTTTAAGAAATCTTTCTCACAATTTCTTAATTAGCAAATTTGGACCATTTACATGTATTGTGATTACTAATATATTTGAACTGAATTCTACCATTTTACTTTGTATTTCCTTTGTCTTGTTTTTTATTCCTGTGCTTTATTCCAATTTCTTTTCTTTTCTTTTCTTTTTTTTTTTTAAAGATTTGTATTCATTTATTTGACAGAGATAGAGACAGCCAGCGAGAGAGGGAACACAAGCAGGGGGAGTGGGAGAGGAAGAAGCAGGCTCACAGCGGAGGAGCCTGATGCGGGGCTCGATCCCACAACGCTGGGATCACGCCCCGAGCCGAAAGCAGACGCTTAACCGCTGTGCCACCCAGGCGCCCCTATTTTCTTTTTTCTAAGTTAACTTAAAAAAATTTTATTTTTATAGTTAAATCCACTCTTCTATTCTTCCCCACCATCTATATGTCTCTCCCTCTAACACAATAAACTGGTTCGGAAATACAGTCTATTCCTGTTGTTTTTGTTAATAATTACTCTTCTACCTTCACTTAAATCATACCTAAAAATCCTATACTTATTCATTACCCTTTGTTTAACTAACTCTAAATTTAATCTGTTGACCTCTCCCTGAATAGTCCTTTGACTTTGAGTACACAACTCCTGGCTCGTGCACTATTATTATTTGGTATTTTAGTTCTATTCTTTGTTTTTTAAAATCTCCCAAATTAGGTATTATAATGATCATTTTACATTGAAAATTTTTGTTTAGGGTTGCCTACATGGTTCCTGGAATTCTGCAGTCAGTGGAAAGACATAATGGGTGCAGTGCTTTCTTTTTCTCCCCTGTGGTTAAGATGAAAGTAAGACAGAGTGAGTCTTGAAATGGGTGAGGTTTTCTTTCATTGTAAGAACATTCTGTTAATGAGTATACCCAAAATAATTTGAGACCAAAAAAAGTGTGTTAATTTTAGTCACAGCATTTCTGTTAACAGAAATACATAAGATGATGTCCACCTTGTTTTCTGTAGAAGCTAGATGCTTAGCACATCAGGTAAATGACTGTCAGAGATTAGGTCCAGATGCCAGAGGAATCCACCTAACCCAGCTTGTGATATTAATCTGCCCTCCTTCTGTCTTCCCCTCTGTTCTCAAATATTTGTCTAGTGTAGGACAAACCTGGGTTTTAATTCCAGCCTCATGACTTCTCAGAAGTATGAGCCTGTGCACATTCCCTAATTTTGTGAGCATCTGTATAGTGGGATAATCATAACTACCTTAAAAGAGTTGTTTTGAAACTTAAATGAAATATGGTTGAAAATGAAATAATCAGTGTTTAGCGTAGTGTCTGGTAAAGAGCAAGTGCTCAGAAACTGGTATTGTCTGATTCCACCACCATCTCCTTTTCTTTTCTTTTTTTCATCCAAGATTTTATTTAATTAATTAATTAATTATTTGTTTGTTTGTTTATTTATTTGTCAGAGAATGAGAGAGAGAATACAAGCAGGGGGAGCAAAAGGCAGAGGGAGAAGCAGGCTCCCTGCTGAGCCCAATGCAGGACCAATCCCAGGACCCTGGGATCATGACCCGAGCTAAAGGCAGATGCTTAACCAACTGAACCACCCAGGCATCCCCCCATCTCCTTTTCTTAGGTGTTTTTTCAGAATTTTTATTCCTGGCTCTGTCATGATTTCTGTCCCTCTTTTTCCTTAAAGAAATTTCTTAAAAAAATTACTGTGAGTTATAGCATATATACAGACCTGGGGGGTGAGTGGGTGTAGAAATTTATAGTTTAACAAATACTTATAAAATGAATACTGTGTGACCACTACCTAAGTCAGGAAAACAGAACATTTCCAGGACTGCAGGACCCACCCCCTAGCTGTACCCCCTCCCAAATCAAGGTTGCTTCTTGTGTCCACCAAAAAGAACCATCAGGCTGACTTTTGTGCTAATTATTTACTTTTCTTTACAGTATTACCATCCATGTGTGCATCCTTAAACAATATAATTCAGTTTTGTTGTTGAAATTTTCATCATTAGGATCATGTGTTGTTTTGGGGTTGCTTTCATTCAACAGTATTTGTGAGATCTATCTACAATATTTTGTGTAGCTTCACTTCATTTATTTCCTTTGCTATATGGCATTCTATTTTATGGATACCTTGTTCTTTTGAAGTATAAAATAAATCATAGCTAACACTAATTGAACACTTTCTATGTGCTGCCTTACAAGGCAAGTGCCTTTATTATTCTCATCATACATACAAGGGAACAGAGCTACATAGAGATGAAATAATGTGCCCAAGGTTTGGAACCAGGTATCTAATTTAGGTATTGACTCCAGAACCCATAGGGTTTATTAATCACATTCAGAGTCTCAAATTTTCCCATTAGTTACTTGATTTTTTTCTTTAATTGGAGTTGGTCCCTAAAGGATTAAATGGATATTTGGGCCCTTCCCCCAAAATCTAGCATTTTTGTTTTAATTCCTACACAGGGGAAGCACCTTTTACACAGAATGCCATAACTTGTGCTGTCATTGTCACAGGTCTTTATACTTTTGCCCTTTGAGTCTTTTCAGAATATTGCCACCAAAATTATGCCCTAGTTTTACCCTTTGGCTTTTATTCAAATTTCAGTAGCTTTACCATTACGGTTTATTTATGGCCTCTTCCCAAGTATTCATTCCTTAGTCAAGCCTCCTGCCTCTTTGTTGATTGCTGATTTCTAAGTATGCTTTTCCCTTCATTTCTTTTCTATTCTCTCCGGGTGTAGCCACTTCTGGGCTTGTGAATTTCTCTCTCTCTCTATTTATTTATATATCACCTTTGATGCCATTGACCTTATCCCTTGCAATTCTTATCCCTTCCAAAAATCTTTTAAGGACAGATCATTAGCAAGGGGTTTACAAAGAATTAGGAATGACAACTTTAGAGCAGTGAGATACGTTTTAGGTCTGGATTTTGTTGATTCAGCTGATCCCACAAATGTGTACTGAATTATTTGCTAACTATGCATTTGTGTAGCCTATTTATTTTTATTAACCATATCATATCAACCCTCCCCACGACTACCAAAAAAAAAAAAAAGTGAGATAAGCATTATTGTCACCATTTTCAGGTAGAAACAGCCAACAGCTTGACTAAGTTGTAAGAGTTTATGTGCAGCAGAACTGGGCTTCAAACACAGGCCTGCGGACTCCCAGCCCAGTGTTCTTCCTCTTTAATCCCAGCCACCTCTAATGAAGTTACACTAACAGAGAAGGGAAATGGTCATTTGTCTATTTTTTTTTTAAATTTCATGCATCCTTTTTTCTTTCTTTCAACCAATGAACATGTACTGAAGATATACCTGATGGCAGACACAGCACTAAATTCTGGGAATTACAAATTGAATAGTGCATGGGTATGTCCTTGGCAAGCCTGCGATTTAGTGTTTATGCTGCCCAAGCGAGCACAACAAGCCCACGGTTTCGATCTGTGTGAACCAGTACGGTCTCCCCGCTCAGTGCTGGTGGGGGTCTGTCTGCTGTCTCCGGTATCCTGGAGAGTGCGGGTGGTCTGGGAATGTTTCTTAGAGGAGGAGCTGGCCACATGCACTTGCTGAAATTATGTTTCCCACATTCAAAACAGTTTAAAATATTTTCTAGCATTTTACCTTCCTGTTTGTGGACCTACCACGGCCTTGACGTGGCTTCTGAGGGCCACCATCATTCCTCTGCCCTCTGGCTCAACATCTGCTTTTGTTAATATTTCCCAACTGCTTTCAATACACAGGCATATTGGGATGCCCTGCAGATGCGTCTCATTTCCTTCCTTCTTTCCACGTACCTGCTTGCTCTTTCCTCCTAAGAGCGTTCGCATGCCATACCATCATCTTCTCCACCATTCCACATCGTGGTCTCATTAAAATCCGACTCTCAGAATGTTTCTATAAACCCTTCTCTTTGAGTGCGATTGACTTATGCTTAATAATTAGACCTATAATTTTTGCCATTTATAGGTTAGGGTTTCAGAGTTTTCCTAATATTACATAACATAATATTCAAATAGTTCCTTTAGGTCAGTTTGGTAACCATCGTCATAATGATTCTTTGTCTCTAGCCTGTAGAGTTTTATATTGGAAAATATATATTTACATTGATATTTTAAAATCACATATTTATGCCCTGCTGTGTTTCCTAAACAGTCTGAAGTGGTTCTGATCTCGATGTGGGCTCTGTTCTGCTGCATGCTCTGGTGGGGCCCTGGTGCTCAGGCTTCTCAGTCTTCCCATCAGAGCCTGGGGGAGGGGTGGGTGGGGGGGATGCCTGCCCACATGCATGATGATATGTGGATGAAAATGCTGAGATGCTATGTCAGTGGAGCATTTGGGGTTTTTTTTGCCCCTTGTGCCTAGAACATTTTCTGTTCACAATTGTGAGGAATTCAGTGCCGTGCATTGTACCTTTAGCCCCAAAGGGAACTGCATCCACTTCTGTTGTCCCCACTGGCACTTCTCCCATGGCTCAGCCACCCTCACTTCCAGTCAGGATTATCACAACGGCCCCAGCAAGGAGTCTCTCTGACTGTCATCTTGCTTCTTCCAGTCTGTTCTTCACAGGGCTGCAAAGTGATCTTTCCGAAGTGAAAATGGGATCGTGCTCTCTAGGCGGGATCCAGACTGTTAATGTGGTTTATAAGCCCTGTTGTAGTCTAGCTGCTGTTTGCCTCTCCTCTTCCTGTGCTCAGCTGTCAACTCAGGAAGCTGCCTGTGGCCTCTGAGCCTCCAGACGTGCATGCAATGAAGCCTCTATCTGGATCTTTTCCCTCAGTTCCCCCACCTTTGTCCTCATCAGGTGGTTCTCACCTTTAGGTTTTAGTTTAGATGTCACTTCCTCTCCAAAGCCTTACCTGCCGCCCTCTCTGGATCAAGTGTTCCCTCACCTGTCCCTGCACCTCTGCCAGCATCCTTTCTCACCCCCACTACAGTAAACAGTGGCACCCAACTGAGATTCCCTGGGTGGGGCAGTCTGGGTTGTTTGTTGAATGTTCCAAGTGCGTGGCACTGAGCACTAGCTAGGCATCAATGAATGAACCAATGAAGGAGCAGGAGACTGCCCAGAACGGGGGGCTGGTGAATGTACCAGCAGTCATGTATTTACACTGTGTTCATGGATATGATCAACCTTCTCTTTTATTTCCTTAACAGACAGAGATGTGAGCAGTGGGAGTTATAACCTTTCCTCCGCAACGACAGGCAGCTACTACAGTTGTGTCAGCCAGATCACCATAGGTGAGCGATTTTGACATTTGTTTTATCAAAATCATTATTGCTTGGGAACGCCTGGGTGGGGGTGCGCAGGAAGAAGTGAGTAGAAAATGTAATGGCAGGAGCCTGTATTTTCAGATTCAGAGCAAATGCTCACAGACTCACCTTGCTGGAGCACCCTCTTGTGGCTTCTTACTGCTTCTGTAGAGAGATCCTTGGAGGAAATGGGGTCTGGGGAGCTTAAAAAAAACAAAAACAGCAACAACAAAAACTCCGTGTTTTCCCAACATTTCATCATTTGCTTTAACTTTTTAATTTGTAAATCACCTGTAATATCATGTATACTTAATATTAAAATTGACTTCCTTTTTGAGATTTATATTCCTCTATTGCTGCTCTTGGCCATTAACATACATTATTTTGCTTAATCAGGACTATATGAGGAGGGCGTATTACTTTTCCATCTCACAGATGAGGAAATCGGATCTTTTCTACCCAGCCAATGATTAGTGTATCTGATTTCAATCCAGGTTTGTTTGACATTAGAGTTCACGCTCTTAAACACTATATGATGGTTTCTCAAACCTCGGTAATGTGGACACCCATAAAAAGAGAAAATAATTATGAACCCCTAAAATTGATTTAAATTATTTTTATTATAATGATACTTAAGTGTGTTCAAACATAAAAATAAGTAGGTGCCTTATAGCACCTATACTTAAAATAATTATGAACCCCTAAAATTGAAAATAATTATGAACCCCTAAAATTGATTTAAATTATTTTTATTATAATGATAAAAAAAGAAAATAATTATGAACCCCTAAAATTATGAACCCCTAAAATTGATTATGAACCCCTAAAATAATTATGAGAAAATAATTATGAACCCCTAAAATTGATTTAAAAAGAGAAAATAATTATGAACCCCTAAAATTGATTTAAATTATTTTTATTATAATGATACTTAAGTGTGTTCAAACATAAAAATAAGTATAGGTGCCTTATAGCACCTATACTTAAAATAATTATGAACCCCTAAAATTGAAAATAATTATGAACCCCTAAAATTGATTTAAATTATTTTTATTATAATGATAAAAAAAGAAAATAATTATGAACCCCTAAAATTATGAACCCCTAAAATTGATTATGAACCCCTAAAATAATTATGAGAAAATAATTATGAACCCCTAAAATTGATTTAAAAAGAGAAAATAATTATGAACCCCTAAAATTGATTTAAATTATTTTTATTATAATGATACTTAAGTGTGTTCAAACATAAAAATAAGTATAGGTGCCTTATAGCACCTATACTTAAAATAATTATGAACCCCTAAAATTGAAAATAATTATGAACCCCTAAAATTGATTTAAATTATTTTTATTATAATGATAAAAAAAGAAAATAATTATGAACCCCTAAAATTATGAACCCCTAAAATTGATTATGAACCCCTAAAATAATTATGAGAAAATAATTATGAACCCCTAAAATTGATTTAAAAAGAGAAAATAATTATGAAACCCCTAAAATTGATTTAAATTATTTTTATTATAATGATACTTAAGTGTGTTCAAACATAAAAATAAGTATAGGTGCCTTATAGCCATACAAATAGCCATACAAATCAAATTGAATTTACAAAAAAAAAACACTGCCAAGGAAAATAATTACAAATCTGTCACATTAATTTAATATGACAGACATTGCTATCTTGCCAGTACATTACTTCTTGTAATGCAGTGTGGTCCTGGCTGAAGCAGCATGGGATCTTTGAGTTCAGTACAGCTTTACTGCTAGGCATTCACGATAACTCTGCTCTACCACTAGCTTTCTCTGTCCAACCCACTATGAACTCTCTGCTAATGCTGGTGGGGTTATTGGATCTTCCTTTGGTATAAATGAACCTTGACATATCCATCTCTCTTCTTTCCTCATTGAGTGTACCAATTGGTGCCAACTTGATGAAAACACAAAAGCAAATCTAGGCCCTAAAATTACGTGGTAGAACTTGGTCCACAATATGCATCTATTAATTTTTAAATGGCTAAATTAACTTTAAAATGAAAAATAAAAATGATTAAAAAATTCTTGTGGAGAGTTCATGGACCCTGGTTTGAAAATACTAAATAACCTACAATGACATTCCTAAAGACCTTTGTTAAGTAGTGGAAGGTTCAGAGGAGGAGGGCAAGATGAATGCATGGATGAGAGAAGGGATTCTGGTGGTGAACAAGATGGATTTCATGTGTTGGAGGGTCTGGTGTCATTACAGAGTAAGTAGCTGTGACTTTATTCTTGACATGAGATAGTAATGAACTTGGGAGGTGGAATGAAGAGCAGGTCTGGAGGGACAGACATGGGAGAACTGGCAGGACTAGTCATTGATTGGATGGGGGAAAGACAGGTGTGCCTTGACACTCTGAGTCAGGGTAACAGGGAGTCTGACCCATCCCTAGAAATATAGCAGTCAGGAAGAGGACTTGATGGTTACAGGTTAGATATGTCAGACTTGAGGTGCCTGTGAGACTCCCACCTCAGAATGATCCACAGGAGAAAATGGGCAGGAGATGAAGATACTGGCATTCTCTGCACAGAGAAGTCAGTCGAATCTTTGCAAGAGGGTGAGATTGTAAGAGTCAGTATACGGAGTGGGTAGAGAGCCAACACCCAGTCTTTGGGGGAAGCATAATTGGTAGAAAGAATGACAGAGGTAGGAAGACCAAGTGAGCACAGTTTTTGGAAAGCCCAGGGAATTTCTAGGAGAGGCTGAGGAGGTTAGAGTTCAAGGGCTGCCCTGGTGACATCCCCAAGGGCCATGGCAGTAAGTGGTGAGAGGGAAGCCAGGTTGCAGAGCTTGGAATAAGGAGTGAAGAGCTGTGAGTAGAGACTTGTCTTTTAAGACATTTGTCAGTGAAACTGGAGGGGTTAATAGTGAGGACCAAATGGGAGTTTTCTCAGTGCCAAGCACTGTTTTAGGTACTTTTTCTGTTTACTCATTTAATCTTCACAAAAATCTTACAAGTTAGAGACTGTTAATTTCCCCATTTTTCAGATGAGGAAACTAAATTCTAGAAAGGTTAAAAAGTTACTGAAGTTACATGAGTAATAACAGATGGGATTTCAACCCGGGTTATCGAGCTCCCATTGTATGATACTCTTGCTATTGCAACGGGCCTTGTGCCCTTTCTTGGTCTTTTTGGGTTCCTAAACTCAAATCCAATGTGTGTGGAGGTTCTCCCCCACCCTCTTCCCCTGCCAGTACCAAGCAAATTTGACATTAGCAGGGTGTCTGAGGTTTCAGTTCAATTCTGACACCATAGTCAACTTCATTAGTAGCAAGACACCCATGTCACTTTTATGGCTCTGAAGCATTTTCAGCAACTGTGGATGAAGACCAAATATATCTGGAAAATATATTTTGGTCATCAATGACCAAATATATATTTCTTATAAGTCATTATATTGCACCTAGTCTAGTCAGCTTCAGCCACTATGTCAGGGTGTTTTGGGTTGAATTGTGTCCCCTGAAAAGATATGTTGAAGTCCTAACCTCTGAATGTGACCTTATTTGGAAATGGGATCTTTGCAGGTATTAATCAAGTTAAGAAGAGACTCCCTTAGGGTGGGCTTCTAATCCAGTATAACCGGTGTCCTTACAAGTAGGGGAGAAGAGACATAGACACACACAGGGAAACATTATGTGATGGTGGAGGCAGAGATTAGGGGGTTATATGTGCAAGTCAAGAAACACCAAAGATTGCCAGCAACTTCAGAAGCTAAGAGAAAGGCATGGAACAGGTTCTCCCCTAGAGACTTCAGAGAGAGCATGGCCCTGTCGACATCTTTTCAGACTTCTAGCTCCAAAGCTGTGAGAGAATAAATTTGTCTTTTTAAGCCACCCTGTTTGTGGTACTACATTACCAGCCCTGGGAAACTATTAACAGCAAGTCCTTACTATGCAGTCACCCCTGAAGGGGAGGTGAGTATGACAGACAGTTTTCTCAGAAGGCAAAAGCATAAATGAAAGCCTCTTTAATGTCGCTTCAGTTCCCTGACTCAAAGTGGCTGAAACCATAAGGAAATTTATTTCACGTAACAGGAAGACCAGAGGCAAGCCTGTCCTTAGGATGGATTGATTAAGCTACTCAATGATGTTGTGAAAGACTTTCTCCCCTTTGCCTTCTGGGAGAATTTATCTTAGTGTGGCAGCCACATGGCTGCCATGGTTCCAGGAATTGCATCTAGACACAATGACCAGAGGGAAAGGAGCTTTGGTGCCTTCCTCAGGCTTTCACTTGAGATGCTGACAGTTTTTCCAGAAGCCCTCAGAGACTACTCCTATCTCACTGGGCAGGATTGGGTCACATGACCCCCTCCTTGAACCAATCACTGGCAGGGGAGATGAGAGTCTCTTTGGCCAAGTCAGAGTGCTGGGGGAGGGAAGGGGGTGATGACAGTTTGCCTTGAGTGCCCTGGCTGAGTGGGTGTCCATTGAATTCCCAAAGTGGACTCTCTTGAGAGGAAGGAGAGGGATGGATTCTGTGCAGGCATCAGGCAGTGTCCACTGCCCATAGTGTTTTGTTTTGTTTTTTAAGATTTTATTTATTTGACGAAGAGAGAGAGAGTGAGCAGCAGAGGGAGAGGGAGGAGTAGACTCCCTGCCCAGGACCGTGGGATCATGAACTGAGCCAAAGCAGATGCTTAACTGACTGAGCCACCCAGGCGCCCCTCACTGCCCACAGTCTTTCTAGTACAAAGCACTTGGGCAATATTTATAGTAAAAGCAGAAAATAATTAACAGCCTTAGACTCAAAGTACCAGAGGGAGGACAGATATCTGGATCACCCAGGAGTCTTTTTTAAAAGCTCTTTTTGTTCACTTTCATCTCCTGTACTTCAGTGCTTCTCATACGGAATACTTACTCATCCATTCCATTTAAGAAAATAGCATACTTGTGGACTTCCTGTAAATAGTTCCTTACAGGAACCTGTGTCCTACCAAGAGAAGAATTGATAAACAAACGAAACAGGAACAAAACAACTAAGAAAAAACAACAATGATGACAACAAAAACAATTAAGGAACAGAATAAAAAGACTCCTGAAATCTTTCTATTTATCCATGAGACTCTTGGAAAACTCCTTATTTTCTGATAGTAAACTCCTACTCTACGTAGGTATAAGAGATTTAAAAACGTGGTACTTAATTAACATTTTTTTTCTCAAAACAGCTTACAATTCTAAGTGTTCTTTACATGCCTCTTTTCACAATTCTGGGTGATATGTTGACACTTGACACAGAACTCCAAGGGAACTGAGACCCCTGTTCCTACCCTACTCCCCAACAGAGGACGGGATGGTGGATAAGGGAGAATGGATTGGCTACCAATGTGACATTTCTGTTACTTGCCTCTTGGACATTTGGATGCCAGCTGTTCCCCTAGATGGTTGGTTACCCTCTCAAAATACTTTGACCTCATTGCAAATTTAGGCTGGTCCATTTATATTCCATTAGAATCACACAGACTTTATCATAGTTAATTTGTATCAATAGCGTGGATTAAAATATTTGCTAATGAACTCCATTTCTGGAGTAAATGATGTAATTTTCTAAACTAAAAAAAAAAGGGCTTGTTAGCTATGTGAATGTTGTCTTTTCAAAACTAACTATATAAGTCACCTATCATTTTATAAAAGAAACAGTAAAATCTGAAATTGTGGAGAATCCAGTTTTCACTGGGACTTTTAAGCATAACACTTTTGCTCTGTGCTCTATTCTGTATAATGACTCCACAGGAGTTTAGGAATGTGAAAAGAGAAGAGGGGTTTAAGCAAGTTTCTGAATGAAGCATCAGGCAAGGGAAAACATGGTCCTGTATTTATTCTTCTTGTAAAAGGATTCTCTGATGTAAATAGATGGTAATACATCTTCAAGTTTAAAAAACAAATAAAAAAAAACATAACGGGGGGCAGTTGGTGGCACAGTTGGTTAAACGTCTGCCTTCTGCTCAGGTCATGATCCCAGGGTCCTGGGATCAAGCCCCATACCAGGCTCCCTGTTCCACGGAGTCTGCTTCTCCTTCTCCCTCTGCCCCTCCCCCTGCTTGTGCGCTCTCTCTCTCTCTCTCTCTCTCAATTAAATAAACAAAATCTTAAAAAAAAAAAACACAGCATAAGGGAACATCAGGTTAAATGGAGAATTCTGGAATTTCGTTTCTATGGTCCAGTGAGCTGTGGGACAGTGTTGATCATACAATAAAAAAATTGACCTCAGTGCTTTAGTCCAAGAAACACAGTCAATTCAGTCTTATGCAGCTCTGGGTCCATGGCAGTTCCAAATATTGAGAATTTGTGTTCTCATTGATTATCTTCAGAGGTGCCATAGCCCTCACTGAAGAGGGAGGCACTCACCTTCATCACTACACTCCACGTAGTAGAACTCATCTTTTAGGAAGGTGACTTACCAAGAAGTTCAAACAATCCAGTAGGCAAGTTCTCAAGTTTGTCACCATTTCCCTTTCCTCAAGCATTCTGGTCCATGGGGATTTGTCTGTGAAAAGTTGTTCAGGAAGGCATAAATAACCTGAGTGATATGGCGGGGGGCAGGCTCCATTCTTGCCAACTGCTCTCTTAAGCACCCGTGCTGTCTTCAGTGAGCCTGGGCTTAAATCTTGACTGTTACTTCTGTGGAGCTATTGACCTTGAGGAAGTAATAATGTGCTTCAGCCTCAATTTCCTTATCTGTCAAATGGGAATATTAGTAGTATCTTCCTGACAGGGTTATTGTGAGGTTTAAATGAGGTGGTGCTGGTGGGTCCCTTAGCACAATGCCAGTAAGTGTTAGGCAGTATTGTAATTTTTAGTGGATTTATTATTTTATGACAATGAAGTAGGTTGTTTGTTCCTAGGCTTCACCCATGACTTCTATGTGGGTAACCACTAGATTTATGGCTCTGGTTCCAGTTCTCCTGATCCTCACTTCCATTTTTTTTTTCCTCCAGCTACCTGCCAGACATTTCCACATAGATATTTCCATGAAGGCTCAAACTCTTCATGTCTAAAAACACACTCAACCTTCCTCAGCCCTTGCAAGGCCAGTCCTTCTGATCGCCACAGTTAGGATGAGGAAATCTACCGTTCCGTTTGCCACGAGTCTTCTCTGACATCTTCCTAGTGAGGGACAGAACTACCTGGGGGCCCCAAGCTTTTTTCTTTAGTCAGTGTCATGTATCTCTCTGGACTTCTTTTCCTTTCCTGCTGCCAACACTTAAATATGCTCTATTAATAATCCTCCCTTAACCTGTCCTTCACAGCTTTTTGCATCATCTCCTTGCTGCTGGCATCTAGGAACTCAGTGAACAGCAGGTACCCACTGAGTGCCAGCTCTGAGCCCAGCTTTGTGCTAGGGGCTGGTGGGAGAGGGGGGAGGGAAAGCCCCGAATAGAGAGATACTGGGAGGGAGTTTCAAAAATGACTAAAATACCTTCGAACCTTGAGGAAGGCTCAGTTCATGAAGCAGCCACGCATGGAAAGAACATAATGCTTGGCTGTAAAGTATAGGCGGGATTATTTGACATATACCCTGTTCAAGTGGTTTTCAGCACCGTGTGGGTGGACGGCCCCAGACACCATCATCCAGGCTGCAGAAGCTGCACAGGTGTCCTCCCTTGTTACCTCTTTTGGGCATTCTTGATTCCTCCACCTGTCCTTCCCAGTTTGGACTTTCTCTTTCAACACTTCCAGTCCCCACACACCAGCACTCTGTAGTGGGCTTTCCTTCACAAATGGTTAAAAAAGCTTGGGGGTGTCAGAGGAGGCCTCCCAGAAGAGACAACCACCAGAGCAAGAAGGGACAGATTCTGGCTGTTTTTGCTGCCATGAATTTTGATTATGCCAGTCCTCATTTCACAGACTTCCAGGGATATTGTTTTCCTTGACAAAATTTTAGTTTTCTTACATTGGCATTTAAGACTCTCAACTGCCTTTTAGCAACCTACCTTGCCATTTTTGTTTTTTTCTTCCTAGATTAACCTTATATTCCTAAATTCTGTATCTAGGTTGCAAATATAAAGGCCTGGACAAGTCAGGAATGTAAGACAAAGGAGTGAAACAGGCTGGGAGTAAGGTATTAGGGAGTGGTGGAGACTGTGGCAGACTGGAATTCCCCCACTCCAGCTGAAGAGGGTAGCTGCTGGAATTGCTCCAGCTAACACTTGCCATATGGGAATGTGTTCCTGATCTTGAGGAGAAGATCAAGAGATTTTTCAAGAGAAGCCAGAAAGCTGGATTCTCTTGAGAACTCTTTAGATTTTTATGTTGTTAATTTGAATTTGAGTTTTACTTCAGTTTAAGAAAAGCATGGGCCAAATCAAACATATCTGCAGAACGGATCTGTCCCTGTTTGCTCTGGCCTCTATGTTGCAACCCTTGCCTATAAGGCCAAGTTCATACCATCTTCTCCATGACCTCCTCCCTCCACCCAGAAGAGCTTTCTCCCCTGAGATCCTGAGGGGAACATTTCTGTCCTACTTTAAAGTATGTCTTTCACTTTGCTTTGTACTGTAGTTAGTTGTGGTTTAGGGGAAAGAATACAGATTTTGAAGTCAGACAGATCTGGGCTTAGATTCTGCTGCTAGCTGCTTGACCTAGGGCAAGTTGAGATCCAGTTTCCTCATCTATGGAACTGAAATAGTAACAGTCTCCTTGTACAGTTGCTTGCTAAATGCATGTTGAATGGTGAACACGATCCGTGAAGTGCGACGATGCCTGCCCGTTTATTAGTAACATGCAGCCCTATCCCAAGTGGTGTTTGATTTGACTCACAGCTAAGACTTTTGAGAAATATGAAAACGGCTATGGTAAGAGGCTTTGCTTGCTGCTTCTAACTTAATGCATTTGTCTCGCCAGGTTATGATGTTGCTGGGCCTGTTGCAATCGGGCTCACCCACTGGAAAAATCCATATGCACAAGGTAGACCTACCCTTCCATCAGATCTGCCTCTCTTCGTCTCCAAAGATGCGGGCATCCCTGTGTACCACCGATCCCTCACCCACAAGACTGAGCTGGCTACACCTTTGTCTTGCCCAGCCTCACTGTCCATCACTCCAGTGCCTTCTTATAGCAGCAGCAGCCAGGAAACCCTCAGTCAAGACACGACAGGTAACGGTGTTGGCTCCCTGTTGGAGATTCAGGACTCAGTGTATTTAAGGGTTCCTTCATGTGTTTACCAGCTGAACAAATTGCATCTGCATTTCTGCTTGTATGATGCTGTGGCCTCCAACAATTCTCCTGTATTCACTGGCCTTTAATAACTTGGCTGTACCAAAAGGAAAGTTAGATGTGTTTAGAAATATTTGATCTAAGCGTTAGTTCTAATTGGTAAAATGTCGTCTGGAAATCAACTCTGAATCAGAATTCCAAGTTTTGTCATTTGAATTTTTGTTTCTTTAATTTCTTTAATCCTCTGTTTAGTGACAAAGCTTCTTCTTGGACTAAACTCTTGTATTCAGAAAAATTATCAATAAGTCATTTTTGAATACCTTCGTTACTACCAGTTCACATTGCTCCACCAAACTGATCTATGTCAGGGGTCTGCAGACTGCTGCCAATGGGCCAGATCTGAGCCTCACACCTGTTTTTGTGCAGCTCAAGAACTGGGAATAGTTTTTACTTTTTAAAAATGATTGGTGTCATTGTTCATTTGTTAAGTCTAATTTCATCTTAGTTACAGCTGCTATAACAATACCCAGACTGGGTAGTTTATAAACAACAAATTTATTTCTCACAGCCGTGGAGGATAGAGGTTTGAGATCAGGGTGCGAACGAGATCAGGTGAGGGCCCTTTGTCAGGTCTCAGACTTCTTATAGTATCCTTATATGGTGAAAGGGGCGAGGGATATCTGGGGGGGTGTCTTTTATGAGAATGCTAATCTCATTCTTGATGGCTCCACTGTCATGACCTAAATATCTCCCAAAGGCCCCATCTCCTAATACTGTCACTTCAGGTATTAGGATCTCCGTATATGAATTTGGGGGTGGGGCGACTAACATTCAGACCATACAGTTGGGAAAAAAAAATATTTTGAAACATGAAAGTTACATGAAATTCAAATTTGATTGTTCATATATAAAGTTTTATTGGAACATAGCCACACTCATTCATTTATGTATCGTCTCTGGCTGCTTTCCTGTGACAATGGCAGAACTGAGTACTTGTGACAGAGAGTGCATGGCCTGCAAAGCCTAAAATATTTACGATCTGGCCCTATGCAGAAAATGTTTGCCAACCGCTGATCTATGCGATCTTTGGGAGTCATGACTTAAACACTCAGGGCAAGAAAAATGCTCACAACATACTGCTTTAGAATTTATCACTTACATTTCACTTTAAATGAGTTACAGAAAGCTTTATGCAGGGATGATAACCAGCTAATTGTTTTTATTTCTAAAGTCCAAGTTGGAACTTTCAATTATGAAAAATCTATCCTGACACATTTGTCTTCTATAGATATAGCACTTAGGAGTAATGGTTTAGTTGGACAAATCCGATGTGTAATTCCTGTTCTGGAAATAAATCTTTGAAGTTGACAACAGTCCCAATGACACTGAACGGTTCACAGATGCTGCCACCTAGAGGTGAGATGCTGATGTTGCAGAAGTTCCAGATAATCAAAAGCAATCTCTAAAGCAGTAGATTGCAGACTCCACCAAATGTGAAGGATCACCGTTGAACTTGTTAAAAATGAAGATTCCTGGGCTCCTCCAGGGGATGCTGTGTCCATGGCACAAAGTAAGCTTCAGCCGTCTGTATTCTGCAGGCCGCACTTTCCTGAGATTTTGGTTTCTGAAGTTCTTCTGCATACCTTGGGGGACCCCCTAAAGTGTCTTTGGTTAAGTGGCTAGATGGTATTACTGAGCATTGGAGGAACATTTGCCTACCATTAGCTCTGCCATGGCAAAAATGAGCTATCCTTCTAGTTGTCCTGATGGAGGTTCAATTTGAGAGTAGAAAAATCACGATCCGGGTTGAACTTTGAAATTTCCTGGGTTTTGATGTTACCATGAATGAAAACTGGTTCTGCTTGCTTTAAAAGTTTAATAAAACCTGACGTTAAGAAACAAAGTGCTGCCTTTGGCCAGGGTAGCTGCAGGGTTCTGGCATTTCTTGGCAAAGAGGAGTGTGAAATGGCAGCTGCCAGATTAACATTTTATCACGTTTCTCTGT
Source organism: Ailuropoda melanoleuca (assembly GCF_002007445.2). Taxonomy (NCBI): domain Eukaryota; kingdom Metazoa; phylum Chordata; class Mammalia; order Carnivora; family Ursidae; genus Ailuropoda; species Ailuropoda melanoleuca. Next base: position 69,976,961 of record NC_048232.1, read on the forward strand.
GAGTTGACTTTTTTCTTTCCATAAAGCACCATACTCAGAAGCAATCCAGTTTCTAGAGGAGGTTTCTATTTTTAACTTGCAGATTTTCAAAAACAAATTAAAAGCCCATAGTTTTCTTCATTCCTGGGAACTTTCCATTTACAATAAAATATTGGATTTTTTCCAAGCAACTGTTTATTATTATTTTTATTTGTATACTTACAAAGTTAGCCTCAACCTTTAAAGATATAGTAAACAGGCACGTAGTATTTTATTATAGAAAAGTGAAGATGCTGGTATAGCTTCTGTAAGTCTCAATTATGATTATATATAGGGTAATTATTATATTTACTTGATTTCTTACAGCAATTTATTGATTTTAATATGTATTTTCTGTGTAAAAGCATCCAGTTTCCTTTCTCTTTCCTTCTTGTTTTTTCAAAAATAATTTGGTAATGTCATTATTTGTTTAAATTTTAGTTTTTGCTTTTCTTGCTAGTTTGAAGAAGAATCTGGGGTGAGATAAGTCAGTTCCGCTACACCAGAATTTCCTAAGGATTCCAGCTTTTGTCAGACATCCCTTCACATTTCTAAAGCCATCTTTCTTCTGCACAAACTACAGGTCTAATGGGAGAAGCCAAAAAGTTTTAGTCACAAAATCACTCTACACTTATTTATTGATTATTGGGGTTTTCTTATGTTTAAGAACTTCTCCAAACATATTTAAAAATAATGTTTCTACTTTATAAGCCCCACCACTCTACAATTCTAGAAGCAACTAAAAAGACACAGAATGACTAGAGCTTCCGGAATTGTCATTTTATTGAGCTGTTTTTACTCTTGCCACTACCCTATGCCATCGTCCTTTCCCTTCATTCCATGACTAACTTGTATAATAGGTTCTCTTGATTTGACTTTACTTTACCCTACTTGCCACCTTGCACAGTGAACAACCTGTGAAACTCTGCATGGCACTCTTTCCTTATAGTGGAGAGTGTTATAATTGGTAAATAAATTGTAGCAGGTTAGGTTGGAAAAACAGTCTCCATTGTCTGGCTGGCTCCATCCATTCATCCTTCCAGCCATCCATCCCTCTATACATACCAAGTTCTCACTCTGTGCTATGTACTGTGATAAGTCCTTGGAATAGAAAACTAAGTAAGGCATCACCCCTAAGGAGCTCAGAGTCTACAGGAGGAGACATATAAGTAAATCAAGTATTTTAATTCAGTGTAATAAGTGCTAAGATAGAAGATTTCACATTAGGTGATCACATACACATTTTTGTTATTGAGTTATTTCATTAATACACTATTAAAATACAAAAAATATAGTATTAAAATATGCTATTATAAAAATGTAATATTAAAATATATTCATAAAAATATATCGAGTACAAAAGATGTTATTGAATGATTTCATCAATTAAAAGAAGATAAATTTGAGAGAACCATAGGAGGAAAGTCTGGAAACTCACTCTGTCTCAGATATTCTGTGTAGGTTTGATACCCAGTTTTTTATGGGTATCAACTTGCTTTACCACTTGCTTCACACTTACGTTTTTGGTCATTCTCTGCCACCAGCTGATTCTCAGTCACTTTCTCCCATTGTATTCAGTGCCCAGCTGCATGCTGGTGACTCTACTGTGCTATTGCCCTGTCTGATTTCCCTGCCAAGCTTTAGAGATGAGTTTGCAACTGCCTTCCAGAACTTTCAGCCTGGATATATCCCAGACGTCTCAAAACTATGTGCCACAAAAGGAACTTGCTTCTGGTAGCTCTCAGAGTTGAATTTCTTACTCTGTTTAATGGTGTCACAGTCTGTCCACACTCCTAAGCCAAAAAGTCAGTGTCCTCGTGCTCAACTCTCTGCTGGCCATCAGCCTCCACAGCCAGCTGGCTCACACAGACTTTATGTTTACCTTAGAAATATCTCTAATTAAGAGCATTCTCATCATCCCTACTAACACTATCTCAGCTCAAACTCTCATCATCTCTACCTGGACTAATACAGCAGTCTTATAACCAGCTTCCCTACATCTTAATTCTTCCATGTCCACAGGGTTCACTTTTTCAAATTCATCTCTATTTCTCTCTCTCTCTTTTTTTTTAAAGGTTTTATTTATTTATTCGACAGAGATAGAGACAGCCAGCGAGAGAGGGAACACAAGCAGGGGGAGTGGGAGAGGAAGAAGCAGGCTCCCAGCGGAGGAGCCTGATGTGGGGCTCGATCCCATAACGCCGGGATCACGCCCTGAGCCGAAGGCAGACGCTTAACCGCTGTGCCACCCAGGCGCCTCCATCTCTCTTTCTCTCTTGCTCTCTTCCTCCCTCGGTCTATTATTGCCCTCTCCTATCACTTGCGAAAACTGCTGTTATTTCCCCCATTGCCAACAGTAAAGTCTAAACGCTTTATACATGGTACTTGAGGGCCTTCCTAACTGGCTTACCTGACCCCCTAACATTCCTCACTACTCTCTTCAGATGCATCCATACCATGGTTACATGTAATTCTTTCCTTTTCCTCAAACATTCATGATTTTGCACATGCTGTGCCCTCTGCGTGCATACACCCTCCTCCTAGAAAATTTTTTCTTCAGACTTACCCGAGAGGTGACCTCCTCTGTGAATTCTTTTCCTTTTCTCCTCAGCATATTTAATCATTCTTTCTGTTTCCACTGGCAATTCCCATTGACATTTTGAATTCTGCTCTTGTTAGATTGTGAAATAGTTTCCTTTTCATGTGTGGCTAGCCTACTAGATGTAAAGTTCTTGAATTGAGATTTAGTGTCTTAATCATGTATTTGTTTGTTCAGTGTAGAGCCTGGTATATAGGAAGTATATTTTCTATGACCATTTCAACTGCAGATTAGACACAGTGGAAGAGAGAATTAGGACTGGAAGATAGAGCTGAAGGAATTACCCCAAATGCAAAATAGAAAGATAGGAGGTAGAAAAACAAGAAGACAGAATGAGAAAATCCAACTTAAAATTAATAGAAATCCTGTTCTGGATTAAGAGAATAGTAAGAATGGAGAGACATAGAATATTTAAAAAAAGACAATGAGAATTTCCCAGAATTGATGAGAGACACAAATATTTTGATTCCAGAAAAACAGTGAGTACCAAACAGAATAAGTAAAACTAAATCCACATATTATAAACATATTATGGTGAGTCAGCAAAACACAAACATAAAAATATTAGAATTCTGAGGGGAAAAAACAGATTTCTTGCAAATGAGAAACAAACTTAAGCTAGACTTTCCAATAATAATGATAAAGGCCAGAAGACAGTGGGTTGGTATCTTAAAAGTGCTGAAGGAAATAACATTCAATTCAGAATTCTAAATCCAGCTAAATGATTATTGAAGAGGGATGTCAGCATGAGAACATTTTTGGAAAAAGATTGGGAAAGCATACACAATGCAAACCTAGTGAAAGAATGACTGAAAAGCCTACTTTAGAAAAGAAGGAAATTGAACCAGAAGAAAGGACTAAGATGAAAGAAATAATGAGGGGGAAAATATATTTTTTAATTCAAAAAGATCCCTCTAGAAGAATGGTTTTCAACCAAAAATGATTTTGTCTCATGGTGGACATTTGGCAATGTCAGGAGATATTTTTGGTTGACACCAATGGGCAGGAGGTATTACAGGGTTTGAGGCCAGGAATGCTGCTAAACATTCTGCAGTTTATGTGACGTGGTCCTTAAGTCATTGTTCATGTTCATCATTAATTCCTAATGCTACTTCTTCCCTTCAACTTTTTCTTCCTGTGTCTTATACCTTGCCCTTGCCGTGGTCCCTGCCTTTGTGGCATTTCCAGGGCTCTGTTCTTGCTACTCTATCTGGGGCTGTTCTTGATAAAGTATGTCTTTGGCACTTCTGATTTTCTCTTTTCCATATTTCTTCCTGTCCTTTAACTCTTCCTAAATTTTATTTCATGCTGCACTTAGGCCTTTTCTCTTCTTGTTCACTTATATCAGTTTCTCAACCTTGGTATTATTGTCGTTTTGAACACTCATTCTTTGTGGTGGGGGCTGTCTCGTGCACTGGAGGTATTCGGCCGCATCTCTGTCCTCTACCCACCTGGATGCTAGTTGTGACAACCAAAAATTACCTCCAAACATTGCCAAATGTCCCTGGGTGGGGAGGTGCAACATTGTCCCGAGTTAAGAACCACTGATTTACACCAATGAAATCTGGTCCTGTTCTTTGGAATTCTGCTTAGTGGGAGCAATCTGGTAACCTAATTGTTGAGAATGTGTTTGTGGGTTGTAATGAATTTTACCTTATATTTAACAGGTGCCTTTTGCAAATTGTATCCTAGTCGAAAGCAAAGAAGGAATTTCTTTCTAAAGAGAGAGATTTTTTCCCCCAAGTTTAAGGTGTCACCTCTTTTTAAAAGATTTATTTATTAAGAGAGAGAGAGAACACGAGCTGGGGGAGGGGCAGAGGAAGAGGGAGAGAGAGAATCTCAAGCAGAGTCCTTTCTGAGCACAGGGCAGGACGTGGGTCTTGATCCCACAACCCTGAGATCATGATCTTAGCTGAAACCAAGAGTCAGTCACTTAACTGACTGAGCAGTCCTTCACTTGTGAAAAGGAAAGAAGATGTGAAATGACCATTCTCTGTTTCAGATTGGTAATCATTTCCCAAGTGTCTAGCTTTTACCTGTGTACCTACATTCTAAGCATGGCACTGTGTCTTGCCATGATGTTCACTTGCCTTTCCTAGTGACTTCGTGAGCTTGCCAGTGCTTCTGTATGTGTGAACTCTGAAAACTTGAGATATGTCAGACTATGGTGATGCCATGAATTTGTCTGAGATATAGAGTACCTTAGAAGAGGTATCTATTTAATAGCATGAATTTAATTTCTTTCAACAAATTGTGATCAGATACATTCAGAATTGATGCTGAAGGAAACAAGAGTTTTGAATTTCAGAGGTAAAGTGCCAGAAAAAGTGACCCTGCAACTTGAGCTCCTGATGTGACCACGAGAGTAATCTGACCCAGCTGGGAGCTCAGCGGTCTCCCTTTAAGAGACACTCACTGACCTGCCCGTGCTTGCGGACTGTGTGTCCAGTCAGGCTAAAGCCAGGAGTTCTGCTGGAGTGTCAGCCCAGCTCGACTCATGGTACAGAGTAATGCAAGGACCGCTGTAAAAAACAGGACAATGTAAATTAGACACAGTTTCTAAGCCATTATATTTTAAAAAGGTGAAAGAGGTCAAAAGGTAGAAAGAAAGAAACGAAGGAAAGAAAGAAAAAGAGGGGGCGCCTGGGTAGTGCAGTCGTTAAGCGTCTGCCTTCGGCTCAGGGCATGATCCCGGCGTTCTGGGATCGAGTCCCACATCGGGCTCCTCCGCTGGGAGCCTGCTTCTTCCTCTCCCACTCGTCTGCTGTGTTCCCTTTCTCGCTGGCTGTCTCTCTGTCACATAAATAAATAAAATCTTTAAAAAAAGAAAAAAAAAAGAAAAAGAAAGAAGGAAAGAAAGAGGATTTCTTAAATACTATACATAGAGTGGGGCTTGTGTTTTTATCCAGTCTGACAATTTGTCCTTTAAGTGATGTATGAGACATTTAAAATGATTGCTGATATAGTCGGATTAATATCTACCATGTTTGTAGCTGCTTCCTATTCATAGCATTTGTTCATTGTTTCTTTTTTTTTCTTTCTTTTTCTGTCTTCTCTGGCTTTAATTGAATATTTTATGAATCTTTTTTAATGGAATGGGTACCTACCTGGTTCTCTCTCTGCCTTAAATTTTTTTCCTTTTCTCAAAATGTCCCTGAAAGAGTGTTTCAAATTTTTAAAAGATTTAATTAATTAATTAATTAACAGAGCACACGCGCACACAGTGGGAGGGGCAGAAGAAGAAGGAAAAAGAATCTCAAGCAGTCTCAGCACTGAGCCTGACTAGGGGCTCTGTCTCATGACTCTGAGATCATGAGCTGATGGTGAAACCAAGAGTTGGATGCTTAACTGACTGAGCCACCCAGGCACCCCAGGAGTGTTTCAATTTTAACTTTACACTATGGAAAAAATTTCCTGGTAAGGTTTAGGTGAAATGTGGGTCTGATGATTAACCTACTGAAGTTGGGTAGTTGTAACAAGTAAAATTACTTGTTCTGGCTTTTTGGAAGGTGATTTGTGGTTTTCTAGAATACTGACGGGGCAGAAGATATCACAGTAGAAGGGCAAGCATTTGAGTAGAGGTTGTTTCGCTAAGGGACTGGTGTTCGAGGCAGTGGAACGGTGTACCAAGGCTGATTCCAGGGCAGCTGGGAGTAGCTGTATCCTTCTATTCAAGGTTGAACAATGAATACATTGTTCATAGAGATACTGTTGTACGTGGTAGTTGGGTTCTCTCAGGCTATTACTCTGGTATTTCCAATTTTTTTTTTTTTTGGCATTCAATGAATTAATTGACGTTTGTGGTCAGCTCCAGAATCTTAAGCACCATGTATATGCCACTTCTCTGAGAAAAACTCACATTAGTTTGGGACTATCTTCACTTTAGGACTAAGAGGATCATTGAAAATATTCATTTGACAAGAGAATTGGCTAAGAGAAATATATCACTGAGCTTTCTTTTTCTAATTTCCCTTTGTTCTCTTAAATTTGGCTATATTGTTCTTTTCAGAATTCAAGGCCATGCCCTATCACTTGATTTCTGATTCTAGCACAATCCTGTTAATTCCTTCTCTGTGTGTGATGGTTATTTAGTTCTAGAAGATTGAAGACACCAGTGAATCAGGAAATGATTAACAGCACATTAAATGATGCAGCTATGAACTTACTTGAGGATTTCTGATATAAGACATTGAAAAGTTTGACGTAAAGCTGTCTTAAATCTGATTTGCAAAGAATGATATACTTTAGAATCAGAGGCATTCAGATGCTCCAATAAAGTCATCCATTCATCTGGTCATCTAAACTGCTACTCAAAGTGTTGTCCTCAAGAGATAAGAGGGCCTGATTGAAATAGTCCCAAAGCCGTGGATATGATGGGCATTTTGGAGATAGCTTCAACTGGACTTGTGACTCAGATGTGGTATGTGAGTGAGTGGCGATCCCAAGTATTTCAGTAAATTAATACATGATACTGAAGCTTTGAAGCTTAGACCAGTGGTTCTCAAACTTCAATGTGAAGAAAAATCACCTGGAGATCTTGTTAAACTGCAGATCCTGTTTTAGTAGGTGTGCATGTCTGTGTGGGGGGTGAGATTCTGCTTTTCTAACAAGCTCCCATGTGACGGTTGTGGAGCTTGGAATTTAGTATGAGATGCAGATAATGATATTATACCAAAGAATGTATGGTTACCAACAGGCAGTTGCTGTGAAAGAAAGGGATCTTCTTAAAGATCCTTGGTAGTATTGTTTTGATCAAAATAGCACTCCATAGACATTTGCTTTACCACCAGTTTTAAGTGGGAGGTCGCTTGTGATGGGAAAATTATTGACCGGTGAAGTGTAAATGTTCTCACTTTTTATTATACATTGTTTAGAGACTAAAAACCAAACCAAAAACCCAACAACCCTGGTACTAACTTGAGAGTGAGTTTACTTATCTTAGTTTGGCATCTCTGGGAAAAAGATTCTGAATGATAGATATACATGTGAGAAGTTTATTGGGGAGAGCCCTTGGGATCAAAGTGTGTGTGTGGGGGGGTTGGTGGAAGGGTGGAGCATTAGGCAGAGAGTGGATCTGAGTTGCAATGATGCACAAAGGCCTCAGCCCATCACTAAAGGAGATCTGGAGCTGGGATGACCCTTCAAAATTGTCCCACCACGGCGCTTTTGGACCCTCCCATCATTGCTTGAATGCAGCCTGCTACAGGGAAAGGGGTGATCTTGAGAAATTTTCTTTGAGAGCAAGGCCCAGAGAGAGACTCAGCTGAGAGCCATACAATGTCAACACTGGCAGCAGCTGGGGGAGTAAGATAGAGCGGGCTGGCAGCCACCACATTGGCTGGTTGAAATGAAGGAAACAGATATAAACGGGAAGAGGTGAGGTGGAGGGACTGTGGCGCTCTCCAGCCTCGGCTGGGGTAAGTCTCTGCAGACCTTGGCCGGATGGGAGGAGGTGACTGGCTGCTTGTTTGTTCCAGTACTGGGTTGAAGTAGGTTGGGATTTTTGAGATGTGGGCAGGTTTGTGGGTGCCAGCTGATTTGTAAATAATGTGGAAAGCCAAGACCAGGTAGAGGATCAGGAAAAAGAGGTTTGGCATCTGGGCACATTTTCTGAGCACCTGGATTCAGGTTCAGTATGTAATTCTCTCCAGCGAAGAGGCAGCTAAAGGGTTTTCACCTTGTTATGAGCCTGCATGGTTGGAAATGTGTCTTTTTCAGGAAAATAAGGCTACAACTGACTTACGGTTATAATTGGAGAATGGGAGAGTAGTTTTCTCTTCAGAGGTAGTGTAATCAACAGCTGTGCCATCACGTGCCTACTGTGTGTCAAGCACTGCATCAGGTGCTGGGTCTACCGTGGTGACCCTGGACAAAGTCGCTTTCATTATGGAGTGATGGTGATGCAGGCTAGTGGACGCAACAGAGATTAAATCATCACACAAATAAGAACGTTTGGTCAGCTCAACGAAAGACAAAGACACTGTTAGGGATTTCTCGAGGGCGGCGCTGGCGGGGTGCAGCGCAGCCTCTAGCCCAGGTCCGGGGCAGGACTCGCAGCGGCGGGCGGCAGGGGCGGCGCCGGGGGCTCCGGGGACAGCGGGGACTCGGTGGGGGCTGCGGCGGCCCGGCGGCGGAGCGTGGCCGGGGAGCGGAGGNGGCTGCGGGCCGGCTGACGCTCGAGCCCCGCGAGGGAGCGTAGGTGGAGGCGGCGGTGTTGGCGCAGGTGGAGCGGCGGCCGCAGCCGGAGCCCGAGCGCGGCGCAGCGCAGACCGCAGGGCCGCCGAGGGCGAGCCCGGCCACCTGGCGGCGCAGTTGGATCCCGGCTCCCGCAGCGGGTGCAGCGCCGACTCGCTCCAGGCAAACAAAAACGAAACCCTCTACTAGGAGTGTAACGAGAGGGGGTTTACTTCAGATTTTGGAAACGGGGTCCAATCTCTGAGTGTGGCAGCAGGTGTGAGAGCGATCTCAAAGGTGCCTTGGAGCTGGTGAAGATTATGGTGGGAAGGTGGAGACCAAAGACCTGGCGTCTCTTTCAAGCTGTGTAACGTATCATGTTACCCTCGCACGAAGGGCTTGACCTCTTTGAGCCTTGATTTCTTCATCTGTGAAACGGTGCTGTTATGAGACTCAACTGAGGTACAGTAGACAAAAGTGTTCTTAAAATCCTAAAATGCGAGTGAAAGCTATCAATTACTCTAGCTCACTGATTCCTTCTCTTTCTTCTCTTACCTGTCTCATTTCTCCTGGGCTGGGCTTGGATGCCCAGTTTGGTGGGTTGTAAAATGCTATTCAGCTACCTTTTCTCAGCTTGTGGCTTTAAAGTTTGGGTATTTTTTTTTTTTTTTGTAACTCTTACCTAAAGTGAGAAATACTTTTGTATTGTTATCTCCCCCTCCCCCATCTCGCCGGAAAAAGTTTCAGAAAATATTTAACCGTATTATTTGTCATGCATTCTGATATCTTTCATTACATACTCCTCCAAAAAAGTGCCCAAGATCTATTAAATTGATGTCCTTCTTACTAACGAACGTAAACCGTCAGTGGGTTTGATACTTCTGCAATAACTGGAACATTGAATTATCATATGACCAAGGAATTCTACTCCTAGCTACATACCCCAAAGAACTGAAAACAGGTGTTCAAACAAAAATTGGTACACCAGTGTTCTAGTGGCACTATTCACAATAGCCAAAAGGTATAAACAGTCTAAATGTCTCTCTGATAAACAAAATATGGTATACACATGCAATGGAATATTATTGAGCCATAAAAAAGAATTAAGTACTAATATATGCCACAATGTAGATGAATCTTGAAAACATTGTGCTAAGTGAAAGAAACTGGACACAAGAGGCCATATATTTTATGATTCCATGTATATGAAATATTCAGAATAGGCAAATTTATAGGGACAGAAAGCAGACTGGGATTGCCCGGGCTGGGGGAAGGAGAAAATGAGGAGTGATTGCTTAATGTATATAGGGTGTCCTTTTGGAATGCTGAAAATTTTCTGGAACTGGATAGTGGTATGGTTGCACACATTATGAATATACTAAATGTTTCTAATGGTAAATTTTATGTGTTATAAAAATTAAAAAGCAAACTATCTGTGGTTCCGGACCACCAAATTTGAGTCCAAACTTCATAGTGTGGAGTTTAATATTCTCATGCTCTTGCCTGATCTGTCGTCTTAGCTTTGGCCCTATGTTCCAGCCCTGCAGGTATACTGTAATTTCTTTCTGCCTTTACTTATGCTGAACTTTTACTGAGAGTACCCTGTTCTTCCTTCTCTTCTTCCTGATAAAATCTAAGATCTGGATCAAATGCCATTTCTCTGTGAGGGCTACCCCACGCTCCTTCCTCGGTGTTCCCATAGCACCTTATTCAGACAGTTAACCACAGCGAGTCCTAGTTAAGTGTGTATCATCACCCTGCAGATGGTAAGCGCCATGCAGGCAGGGAAAAGGTGTGATTTGAATTTGGGTCCCTATGGCCTTGGACAGTAAGTGATACATAATTGTTGATCAATATTTGTTGAATTAAAGACTTGGTTATTAAAGTCTTGGTTCTGCCCTTAAAACTCTGTAATAATCATTATATTTGGGTTACAATCATCCTTGATTATCTTCATCTAATTACCATTAATTGACTTAACCTGAAATTTCTTCCCAGTTTACTGGCTCCTGCTCAACACCATGATTTGTTTTCTTGGCTGTTTGAACACTCCCTTTGCTTTTGCCTGCTCTCAAATTTGCTGATATTGCAGCTGATGTTCTCTTACTTCCCTTCCCTATGCAGAGAGGTTCTTTGATACCTTAACATTGAATCATTTTCCCTGTTAGAGGGAAAGTGTGACAGAGGATAAATCTTACTATTTTAATCTTTTACTCTTTCATCAGGGCACCATTTGGTCTTAGAATAGCATAGTTTGCAAAGAGGGTGTGAGTGGTAAAGCGCGAAAAGGGTAGTTTTTCCCCCACTTAATCCCAAGTCAGGGCCTCAAGTGTCATTAGTATCACTGTTACCATTTTATGAAGCATTAGATACCATTTCCTTGCTAAATAAAATACAACTACGAAGATTTAAAAGTTCCATCTAAGTGATTTTGGATATTGTACATTATCCATCTGTGCTAACATTTTCCTTCTAGTTTTATCGAGATATAATTGATGTATAACGTTATATTAATTTAAGCTGTACAACATAACGATTTGATACATGTATTCTGTAGATTGCTTTTTCATTTTGTTGATGGTTTTCTTTGTGCAGAAGCTTTTACTGTGATGCAGTCCCACTTGTTTTTGTTTCTGTTGTCTTTGCAAATCCAAAACCCCAACACAGTCATTGTCAAGACTATTAAGGACCTTACCACCCCTCATGTTTTCTTCAAGAAATTTTATGGTTTGTACTAGTAGCTTTGAATTACAACATAGTAAAGGCTGCTAACGCTAATATTTTTGAGTTGAAGATTCAGAATGAAACTGAAGGTGTCACTTTAATTTGTGCACAGAAAATTATCTTATAACGTGGTTTAATGATGGAATAGGGATTGACCAGAAAGCTGAAGAATTAACAAGGGGCAGGAGAACAATTAGGTGATACCTCTTCACCTGATCCAGCATTTGATTTTTTTTAATCTGTTTTGCATCTTGGGGAAAAATTGCTGTATAAATTCAGTTGCACTACTTATTGAAAAATATTATTTCTGACACACAATTACTGCTATTTTCATGACCATAAATCTAGTTAGGTACTTAATTCATCTAATACTTTTTGAATGCCTCCTATGCACCCGCCATTGTGTAAAGTATTGAGGATGTAAAAATGAAAATGTAGGGTCCCTGAACCCTTTGAGGCTTCCAAAGAGAAAATTATTACATAAATAGTTATGATTCACTGGAATATACTCCTCTCTCATCACCTGCTTCCCTTACACTCCTTCTTTGTTTTGTGGCTGCTCTTTATAATACTGGGTTCTGTCCCTTTGGCCTCTTCAGGTACTTTACCTTCTCGGTTCCCCTTTCCAGTTAGCACATACATTCGCTAATTCTACATCCTATAAACAAAAAGACAAAACTCAATTCTCAATCTATAAAAAAAAAATGCATGCCCAAAAACCCAACAAAATAAGGAAAACCCAACTCTTAACTTGAATCCCCTTTCACTACTGTCCACCTGTACATCTCTTCACAGCCAAACTCCATCCAAGAGAAGCCAGCACTCCTTCTCTTCTGGTTTCTTTTGATTTTTGTATTCCTTAACCCTGCAGCTGACATCCATCCCTCCACCCCCGTGTGGGGTATATTCTTCTCAGGTCATCAGTGACCACCTCATTGCCAAACCCAGCAGGTATTTTCCTATCCTTACCTTTCCTCCTCTCTCTATGGGATATTTTAGTTCTTGGGAGATCTCTTCCTTAAAGCTCTGTAGCCATGCATTCTGTTCTTCTCTGTCCATCACTAGACCTTCTCCTACATATATCCCTTACATAACCGTCTACTCAGAGTCTGCCCTTTGCCTCCGCTCTTCCTCCATTTGCTTCCTGGTCTGTAGCCACTAATCCTATTTCATCTGAGGTCCGTATTCTGTATTTTAGGCTCGAATCTTCCACCCAGCTCTTTCTGACTTCTTTCTTAACATGTCCATATAGATGTCCCACAGCACCCTAACTCAGGTTAGCCAAAAACAATCTTTTTGCCTCAAATTCTTTTCTGTCCTGTATTTTCTGTCTTGTTGAATGTAGTCAGTTGTCCAAGCCAGAAAACTAGACTAATCCTAGCTTCTTTGTTTTGTCCTTTTCCCCACATCCAAGTGGTAAGCCTTGCTGAGTCTGTTTGTTTCCTCATCCCCACTCTCCTGCCTCTTTTCACCTTTGGACCATATTTAGTCCCTGGTCTTCCTTGCAGTCTCTCCAGTCCATTCTCCACATGGCGGTTGCCTTAATCTTTCTAAAGTGTGAATCTGGTTGTGCCACTCCCTTTGTAACTTTAGTGGTTCCCAGACATCTTGAGAATAAAGTTCAATCTCTTTAGCCCTTCATGATTGGGCCTCTGCCTGCCTCCTTTCCAGCCTATCTGATTACTCCTATATCTTCCTTGGGTTTAACTGCTAAGGTAGGCTGGATTGTGAGGACCTTGAGTATTGTATGCCAAGAACCTTGACCTTTTGTAGAGAGAGTGACTGAGAACTTTGCATTTGAGGAAAGTGAATTTCATAATTGAAAGAAACCTTCGAAGGCCACTGAGTCTAATCTGTTAATTCCTGATAAGTAGATATCTATTCTCTGAACACAGATTGCCAACCTGCCTCCTGTTCTTTGTTCTAATTTATAAGATGGGAACAGTACCAGCTTCTATTCAAGCTTATTTTGAAGTCTAAAGTTACCATTGAATTCATCAGAGAGGACCATCCCACTATTCTCTTCCATTCCTTTTCCTTTAGGGCTCTTGGAGCACTTTTTCTTTGTGTTTCTTCATCTAGCTAAGATGTTTTTTCTGCCCTTTTACACTGTCCACATACTTCAGCTAATGTAGATATACTCCCCATCCCCTAAAGGACTCTGGATTTTGGTATAAAGGAAAATAATAAATACCCAAGACACCCCAGACCACATTATACCTGGGAATGTCCTAGATGAGGTTTTTTGGATCTGAGATTCACAGTTGAGGGCCTTGCCTTGCGCCCTTCCTTCGTCAGCCTGGAGTTGATCTGCTCTGAGATACTCTGACCCAGATGCACTGTTTGTGGAAAGACTCTGGTCTCAGAGTCACCTGCCCTTGTTCCTGGCTCACTCAGGATTAGAGTAAGGTTGACATTGAACTGTACTTGGATGGGAGTTGTTAGTGCAGATGGTGACCTCAGAGTGTAATGCTTGCCACGTGGTCCGTGTCAGAGAGCAGATGGGTGCCTTCCCTCTGCACCAGCTGACACTTGAATCCTCCTCAAAGGCACACCATACAAATGGAGTGAATAGGTCTGGAGCCCGCAAGACAAGGAGGCAGATCCCAGCATTCTAACAGTCCTGTCTGGAGAGAGCTGCTGGGTATGTGTCTTTAGGGGCAGGTCTAGAATTTGTTTCCTCACAGAAGATAAGTTATTCTTCCAAATTCTGTGACTAAATGACAACTACCACTTAACATCCCTCTGAATAGTTCGCCATATGCTTTCACATGCGTGATCTGATTTGATGTTCACGTTGACCCTGTAAGGTAGTGTGTTAGTTTCCTAGGACTGCTGCAACAAATTACCACAGACTTAGTGGCATAAAACCACAGACATTTGTTCTCTCATAATTCTAGAGGCCAGAAGTTTGAAATCAAGTTATCAGCAGGACTGTGCTTCCTCCAAGGAGCTCAAGGGAAGAACTCCCCTTTCCTTTTACAGCTTTTGGTGACTCCCCTTGATTTGTGACAGGGTAACACCAATCTCTGGCTCTGTCTTCATATGGCCTTTGCTGGATGTGTCTTCCTTTTTCTGTCTCTTAAAAGGACAGCTGTTACTGGAGTTAGGGCCCATTCTTTTTTCTTTTTCTTTTCCCTTTTTTCTTTTTTTTAAAAGATTTATTTATTTGAGAGAAAGAGAGTGTGAGTGGGGGAAGGGGCAGAAGGAGAAGGAGAGAACCCCTGAGCAGACTTTCTGCTGAGCACGGAGCCTGACACAGGGCTTGATCCCAGGACCCTAAAATCATGACCTGAGCCAAAATGCAGTCAGATGCTCAACCAACTGAGCAACTCAGGCACCTTTTAGGGTCCATTCTAATCCAGGATGAGCTCATCTCAAGATTCTTACCATAATTATATGTGCAAAGACCCTTATTCCAAGTAAGGTCCCATTCTGGGGTTCTAGATGAACATATATTTTAGAGTGCACTATTCAACTTATAATTAGGCATTAATATACTCCTTTGTGGATGTGGAAACTTAGGGTGATTTTGCTTCAACACTCTGGAACATGGTAAGTCTTTGGACAACCAATCTCTTCCTCTCAGTGGGTCTTCTTTGTCCTCCATCTCTCCAAACATGGGCCATCTGCATGCAGTGGGGGTACCACTTTCATTCTATGTATGTAAGAACCTACTGCATGCCTTATGAAATGCATATATCCTTGTCAAATTAAGAACAGACTAATTTAAGAGCTTTTTAAAATTTGGCTGAGACCAGAATGAGGAGAGAACGAGTTCATAATGGATTCCTCGGTCTTGGCTGAGTTGTTTTTCTCCCCTCATTCTTCTCTTTCCCACATCTTCAGAGCTATCAGGAGGGGCTGGGCAAAGCCTTGCTGCTAAGGTCTGTGGTCAGTGTGGCTGAGCTGACTGAGTGAGGACATGTGACCCCTTCAATGTGGCTAGTTTTTTTTTGGGGGGGGGGTTTGTTTTTTTCATTTTTTTTTTCTTTTGGTCCCTGGGTAAAAGGCACTTACACCTCAAACCTGAAGCTTGAAAGGTAATGTAAGTAAAAGCAATGTTTTCCGTTTCTCTATACATTTCTTAGGAAGGCCGGATGAAACTGTGATGGAGTTTAAGGTTGTGATGTGTCCTTCTTGAGCCTGTTTCCCCAGGGACCACCCCAGCATCCTACTGTTGTTTTTCAGGACCCCTCCCTGGGACAATTTCCCCTAGTCTCAAAGTTTTCCCCTTTTTTGCCATCTTATATATACTTTGTGGTCCCATGTGCCATTTTCTCAAGGATTTTTATCTTTTATTTAAACACTTTATCATGAAATAGTTCAGGTATGTGAAAATACATTAAAAATTGAAACCCATACCCACTGCTTACCTGAAGACCTCAAATGTTGCTGGTATGTTTGAAGCCCCCATGTACCTTTCCTTTCCCCCCAGAGGTAAGCGCTATTCTGAATTTGGGGTTTATCGTTCCCATGCATTTCTTTACGTGGTTACTCCATTGCCTCTCTTCCTGTGTGACACAAATCTTGATCCCAAGGGAATGCAGAGCTTCTTTGGGTTTTGGGGGAGGCCACTTGGGGTGATGTGTAGGGGAAAGATAAGGTGCTAATATTCATTGGGTGCCTACTGTGTACCAGGTCCTGTGTTAGGGGTCTTCTGTGCGCTCATTATGACATTGGCAGCATGGACATCAGCCATCAGCATTTGGAGTCATTATCCTTATTTTACAGCCATGAAAACCAGGAACAGAGATGGGAAGTAGTTGCTCAAAAGTCAAACAGTTAATACCTGTCTGACTGCACAATGTTGTTCTCAAACTGCAGCTCCTCTCTCCATTAGGGTGCTAGCTGAGCGCCTGGCTGTGTGACTCTGAATGAGTTTCCTAACCTCTCTGGTCTTTCTCCCTTTCTAAATGTGCAGCTCCTGCGCCCCTCCAGCCCTGGTGCAGGAGCAGCTACTGGTACCCAGAGTGATTTGTCTTTAGTTCATGGGTCATGTGGGCTTTTGTGAACTGGCCTAGAATTTTACCATGACTTATAACTTCACTTCTTGCATTCATTCACCAGTCTACCCCACATTAATTGAGCATGGGCCAGCACTGGGACTTCACCTTGACAGTATAAGAGGCATACGTACTCCTTAGACACATGGCGAGCTTCCTTTCTGAGTTCTGAACAAAAGGCTCAGTAATGCCCTCTTTCCTAAACTGAGGACCACCTGTTAGCATCTCAAGGAGAAAATGAAAGCACAGGGTGGGGGGTGTGTGTGCATATTTGGGTAAGAGTGTCCTCTGAGGAGACCTAATACATTTAGCTGCAGACTACTTTTAAGCTGGAAAACCACCTGATACCCATGGACTGTTGGGCTAATTCCCAGGTGATCATTTTTGTTCATATGCTTCCCCAGAGCATCATTCAATCAAATGTGTGTTATGGAAGGAATAGTGCTGGTAATGTATAAAGTGAAAGCTAATACTCTTGGTCACACTCTTAAGGATGACAAGAGGTGAGTCCAGCAGCTATGGTGATTATAGGTGAGTTAGTGGTACTGCTTGCTTGATTATAGTCATTCTAGCTGTTAGGCGGCTTTCTCCTTGCAAACCCGATCTGAGAAAGACAGCAGTTAAAATGACTAAAAATGTCAAATTGCTTTGTTTACTTAAATGTACTGAGAAGGAATGAAAATGTGGTAAAACCTTGTTTTCCTAAAACTGGGAGGAATGAAACTTTTTATAGATATCCTGGGGAGGGGGCGGACAGCAAAGTAAACTTCTCTGGAGAGGGACTGACTGCTAGAAGGTTTGGATTTTGCGTCAGGCTCTAAGGGTCTAAGTCGCAGCTCCACGACTGATTGTCCAGAGAATCTTACGTTTCAGTTCTTGTCTGATAATGCCACACCAGATTCACATTAAGCTGCCTAGGAGGGCCATTTTTATGCTGGAAGTGTGACGTAATTAATGTAATAAAATTGTTTACAAAACAGTAGGAAGACATATTCAGGTAAGACCTGAGGAATGCCGAAACCCACACTGCTTGAGACCACGTGGAATCGAAGCGATGGAAGATTTGAGTCTTAGGTGAGCATTGTATGCACTGTACATACTAAGAGTCATTCTCTCCTCTATCTCAGCAGAAAACAAGGTCAAAACCAAACCAGAGGGAGCAGAGACAAGTTCTCAATGCTTTGTAATACACGTATTTCACATGGTGGGTGGAATGAAGGTTGTGGAGATGACAAATTCTTTGAAACCCAGGGAAAATGTTATGACTCTGACCTTGTAGATTTTACATTTATTTTAGCCCTCCTCACACTGCATTTTATGTGCTTACATATCCAGCTCTCTGTTGGGTCTGTGAGTGCCCCTGGGTCAGGAACTTCATCTTGTTCCTGTATTTTCAGTGTATTTTTAACACAGGACCTGGGCATCATAGGTCCTCAATGCATTCATTGAATCTAATTGCTTTATTTGGTTTGTTACAGCTTTGAACTGTAAATGCCTTACTTTTAGGTTAGTTTTTACTAGTATCTTTGAGTGAAAGAAGACCTGATATTTTTCTGTGACTTAAAATGCTACAATTTCCCCAAATTTTTAGATTTCCCCACGCTGAGTTCACATTATACTTAAATGTTTTCAGGGGAGTGGGAGTAGCATTAATTTTAAGGGCAAAGTGATGTTTTTATAGACTCTGACTTTGACTACTTTAAATCTCAGTAATTACCAGATATTAAAAATGTTATGTCATGAATCTCTGTGCCTATGATAGCATCTAATGTGTGAGAAGCCATCTGTTTAGGTAGCTACTTACAATGTGACAAATAGCTTCTCTCTTGAAACCAAGAAAAAAAACACCAAAATGAGAAGATAAAGAAACCTATTCATGGAGTCATTTTTTTTTTTTAAAGATTATTTATTTATTTATTTGACAGAGATAGAGACAGCCAGCGAGAGAGGGAACACAGGCAGGGGGAGTGGGAGAGGAAGAAAGGCTCATAGCGGAGGAGCCTGACGTGGGGCTCGATCCCACAACGCGGGGATCACGCCCTGAGCCGAAGGCAGACGCTTAACCGCTGTGCCACTCAGGCGCCCCCATGGAGTCATTTTTTAAACCTACCAAACATCCATGCTTTCTCATGGGACTTTAGAAATCAGTTTTCTTGGGTGTCATTCATTTAATTACAGAATTATGCATCCTTATCAATCTCACTTTTCTCATCAAAGATGCAGGGGTATCCTGAGAAGTATGTATTTGTGATTTTTATACAAAGGAAAAATGCTACTGATCTAGCTGGTTCCTGCAATTGATCTGACCTCTTAATGAATAATGCAGAAAGATGAAGAGAATGTCCATGAAGATAATAAGAATGTAATTGTTACTTTGGTGTTGTGATCTAACAATGAGTGTCTAGTGTGGTCATCCCACTGGGATGGAGGGAAGATACCCTGGGGTTTCATTCCTGTCTCTTCCCTTACCAGCTGCTATCTACTGGGCAACTCTCTTAGCATCTCTGAGCCTAGTTTTCTGATCTGTGGTGTGAGGCTGTTAGAAATTTGCATACGGGGTTATTGTGGTGGTTAAATGAATATGGGAACTCTTGATAAGGACTGTAAAGGACTATACAGATATAAAGAATTATAGAAGGGCAGGTCATCTGGATTATAGATTACTCCTAGGAAAACTTTGTCATTTCTATGGACATAATAAGGTATAGGTACATTCTAGAATGACACATGTCACTCCCATGTCTAATATGACCTCTTTGCTTCCCACCCCCATAGGACTATGGTAGGGCTCCATTAAGTTTGTTAATAAACACCATGAAAGCCATCTCTTGGGGAGGCTTAGGAGCCAGAGGCAGAATTAGAATAGTTATAAGATATTGGCTTAACACTATTTCCAGGAGTAAAATGAACTTAGAATTTTATTGATTAATATTACTTTTACAATTTTTTTTCTCGGCCAAATTATTCAAACTTTTAGGAGATAGCATTTACATTTTTCAAGTAATTCAGCTTAGAGATTGTTTATTATATGAATAGTAATAAAAACACGTTATATTACTTTTAGAATTTATAAAATGTTTGGATAAATATAGTGATAGTTACATAATACATCATGTTTCCCCTTTTTGCTTTGGCTACCAGAAAACTCAAAGCTCAACTTTCAATTATAGTGACCGTTTTAGCAAAAGGCAGTTTTAAGAGGGCTGTCCTTAGACTACCAGCATCAGAAATCACCTGGTGTGCTGTTCATATGGACTCTGGACCTCACCCCAGATCTGGTGTAGACTTCTTGGAACTTGGGCCTTAATAATCTGCATTTTATTAAATTTTTTTAATTAAAGATATTTATGGAGCAAGAGAGAGCACAAGTAGGAGTAGAGGGAGAGGAGAAGCAGACTCCCAACTGACCAGGGAGCCCGACGTGGGGCTTGATCCCAGGACCCCGGGATTATGACCCCAGCCAAAGGCAGATGCTTAACCAACTGAGCCACCCAGGCTCTGCCAATAATCTGCATTTTAGATGGAACACTGGTTATTTTTAGACACATTAAAGTTTGAAAATTCCTGGCTTAACATTTCAGAGTCTTGATTCTTCCTTCCATTGCATGAGTTTCAACTTTTAATAGCCATATTTTATATCTTATAATCACCCATAGCCTTTTTGGAATAGGCAAGGCAGAATAACTAAGAACATTTATGTCTATTTGGAAAAGATTATTCTGTCTTGGTTTTGATAAAGTACGTTCTGCCAGTTTCCTTGTATTCCTTTTCCTGAGGTGTGAGTAAGGGCTTCAGATCAGCTCCTGCTTTGGAGGAGGTGAGGAAAGAGGACTTGTGGCTGGGAACTGCTAACTCCTATTGTTCTGGTGTAGAGGATATAAAAAG
>NC_048232.1:69998213-69998296 GCF_002007445.2 Ailuropoda melanoleuca
AAAAAAAGAAGAATCCTCTAGGATTTTGATGGATTCCTGTCTCACATCGAGGTCTTTCATCCATTTGGAGTTTATCTTTGTGT
>NC_048232.1:69998570-69998697 GCF_002007445.2 Ailuropoda melanoleuca
GGCAACGTGTTGCCCCCAGCTTTTTTTTTTTTTTTCCTTTTCAACAATTCCTTGGTGATTCGGGGCCTTTTCTGGTTCCACACAAGTTTAAGGGCTGTTTGTTCCAGTTCTTTGAAAAATGTCATTG
>NC_048232.1:69998891-69999072 GCF_002007445.2 Ailuropoda melanoleuca
CCACTTTGGAAAACAGTGGGAGGTCCCTTAAAAAGTTAAAAATTGAGCTACCCTATGATCCAGCAATTGTGCTACTGGGTATTTACCCCAGAGGTACAGACGTAGTGAAGAGAAGGGCCATATGCACCCCAATGTTCATAGCAGCATTGTCCACAATAGCTAAATTGTGGAAGGAGCCAAG
>NC_048232.1:69999267-70075051 GCF_002007445.2 Ailuropoda melanoleuca
ACAATTATATGGTTTCACTCATTTATGGAACATAAGAAGTAGGAAGACCGGTAGGAGAAGAAAGGGAAGAAGGAAGGGGGGGTAAAAAGAAGGGAATGAACCAGGAGTGACTATGGACTCTGAGAAACAAACTGAGGGCTTCAGAGGGGAGGGGGGTGGGGGACTGGGATAGGCTGATGATGGGTATTAAGGAGGGCACATATTGCGTGGAGCACTGGGTGTTGTATGCAAGTAATGAATCATGGAACTTTACATCAAAAACTTGGGATGTACTGTATGTTGACTAACAACATTAATTATTATAAAAATAAAAAACTGCCTTAACATTGGATTAATAAATTAAGGCTGCCTTATCAATAAAAAAAAAAAAGCTGATAGAGCTTACTGTGCACCTTCTGGAGTTCTATGGAAATGGAGCCATTCAGAATGTACCCATCCATGATTTTTCAATAACTCCTTCAATTCCTAAACTGTACACTTCAAATATGCACAGTTTATCACATGTAATAGTGTTCCAATAAATTAATTACAATTTGGAAAAAAAAAAAAGAATCCTAATGGCCATGGTGGCCTACCTTTCCAGTTCCTCCCAGTCAGAAATAATCTTTCTTTTAATTGTTTTTAAAATTAGGTTTATTAATTGAGTAGACATAAACTGTTTATAAAATGTACATACGATAAAGAATGGCACAATCTCAAATATCTGTTTATCCACCACCCAGTTCAAACAAAAGACCATAAACATTGCCTTTGAACAATCCTGTGGCCTCTCCCTGATCGTTTTTTTTTTTTCTCTCCCATATTTAAAGGTAACTGCTCTCCTAAATTTGGAGATTTTCATTGTCTTTATTTTATAGTTTTACTATACATTAATATCCCTAAATAATACATAGTTTAGTTTTAAAAGTTTTTGCTAGAATTCAAGGATAGCTAGCATGTATCATTATACATAGTTTCATTTTGTTTTTGAACTTTATATGAATAGGAACATACAGTGAATTTTTGAGACTTTTTTTCACCTGAAGATTAGTTGGAGGTGATTCATCTAGGTTATTATGGACAGTGTCGTTCATTCCTATCTGCTCCTGTACAGTGTTCCAGTGTATTAATATACCTAACATTAATATACCTAACATCTAACATTAATATACCTATTCTGCCATTTACAGACACTTGCATGATACCAGTTTGGGGCTATTACGAACAATTTTCTTGGGGTGCTTGGGTGACGCAGTCGGTTAAGTGTCTGACTCTTGGTTTCAGCTCAGGTTGTGATCTCAGAGTTGTGATCTCAGGGTCATGAGTTGGAGCCCTGCATTGGGCGCTGTGCAGAGTGCACTTAGGACTGTCTCTTCTTCTCCCTCTGTCCCTTTCCTTACCTCAAATAAATCTTAAAAAAACAAAAACAAAAAACAATTTTCTTATGAATCCTCTTGCATGTGTCTCCAGGAGCAAGAGTTTCTCGAGGGATCTACCCAGGAGTGAAATTGCTGGGCCATGGGGTATAGACCTGATCAACCATACTAAAGGCCAAATTGCTTCTGAAGTTGGTTATATCCATTTACACTTTCACCATCAGTACGTAATTTCAATGACCGTGATGACGATGATGATGACAATGGATGGCTAACTCACATAGTGTTTACTGTGTGCCTGGCAGTCCTCCGAGCACTTCACACCTATAAACTCATCCAGTCCCCCCGACAGCTCTGAGTGTCCTCATTGCTCTACACCCTTGCCAGCCCTGAAAGTGTTTTTTTATATTTTGCCAGTCTGGTGGGTGGGAAATGGTAACTTACTGTGGTTTTTACTTTGTGTTTCTGTCATTACTGATGACGTGGAGCATCTCTTCCTAGGTCTCCGGAGTGCCCGTTCAAGTCCTTCCTTCACTTTTAAATTGGGTTGTCTGTTGGTTATCTTTAAGTCATAATAACAGTACTTTTTCTACTTTCTGTTGTAACTATTTGCATCCTACCCTATTTCTTCCATTAGACTGAACTCCCCAAGAGAGTGACAGTATCTTAGATGTTTGTGTTCTCACAGGGTCAAGCATTGTGATTTGAACCTGGTCATTGCACAGGAATACTTATTTTTGAAAGTTTGTACCCTTTTATCAACCTCTTCCTATTTTTCCTAGCCCCCAAACACCACTTTTCTTTTTTTTTTAATGTTTTTTTATTATGTTAGTCACCATACAGTACATCCCCGGTTTCCGATGTAAAGTTCGATGATTCATTCGTTGTGTATAACACCCAGTGCACCATGCAATACGTGCCCCCCTTACTACCCATCACCAAAAAAAAAAAAAAAAAAAAAAAAAAAAAAAAAAAAAAAAAAAAAAAAAAAAAAAAANACCAACAATTGTAGGAGGGATCCCCTTTCTCCACATCCTCTCCAACAATTGTTTCTTGCCTTGTCTATTTTTGCCATTCTAATTGGCGTAAGGCAAACACCACTTTTCTGAGTTGTTGTTCGTTTTGTTTTGTTTTGAGATTCTACATATAAATGATACCATGAAGTATTTGCCTTTCTCACTTTATTGTATTGTCCTCAAGGTCCATCCATTTTGCAAATGGCAGGACTCTGTTCTTTCTCATGGCTGAATAATATTCACGTGCGCATGTGCCTGTGCGTGTGTGTATCTTGGTGTGATATTGTGGTTTATAATAAATTTGGTTTTTTGTCCCTGTTTCTAGGACAGAGTTCCTAAAACTCTTGGCATTTTCTAAGTGATGGGAGCAATAGAGCTCTTTTGTTAATGAGGTGACTTTTGTAAAGCAAAAGAAGGGGCTGGCTGCCAGTGGAGCTAACCATGTGATTAGAGGGCTGGAACTTACAGCCCCATAAGGGAAAAAGAGCTGGAGGGTTCATCAGTTGTCAATGGCCCATGACTTTATCCATCATGACTATGTAATGAAGCCTAAAACCCTTAAGGATCAGGGTTCAGAGAGCTGCTGGGTTGGCAAACCTGTGGAGGTGCTGGAAGAGGAGTGCCCCTAGAGAGGTCATGGAAGCTCTGTGTCCTTCCCCCATGCCTTGCCCTGTGCTTCTCTTCCATCTGGCTGCTCCCACATTATATCCTTTTGTAATAAGCCAGTAAGCAAACTGCTTTTCTAGGTTCTATAAGCTGTTCTGGCAAATTAATCAAAGCCAGGGAGAGGGTTTTAAAAAGCCTCTGATGTTCATTTAACTAGTTGGCTACAAGCACAGGTAATATATAACCTAGGCTTGCAATTGGCCCCTATGTGGAAGATTGTCTTGTGGGGCTGAGCCCTTTTATCTGTGGAATCTGATGCAGTCTCAAGATAGATAGTGTCAGAATGGAGTAAAATTGAGTTGAAATCTTGGACACCTGCTGGTGTCTGAGAATTGCTTGTTGGTGTGAGGAAAGCTACACACACAATGCTGCAGTGAACGTGAGAGAGCAGGTATCTCTTCAATATCTTATTTTCATTTCCTTTGAATATACAGAAGTAGGATTGCTGGATCATATGGTAGTTCTATTTCTAATTTTCTGAGAAACTTCTATACGGTTTTCCATAGTGACTGTACCAGTTTATGTTCCTACCGGCAGTGTGCAAGTGTTCCCTTTTCTCTATCCTTGCCAGCACTTAATTTCTTATCTTCTTGATGTAGACATTCTAAAAGGTGTGAGGTGATATTTTGATTTGCATTTCCCTGATTAGTAATGTTGAATACCTTTTCATGTATATACTGGTTAGCCATTTGTAGGTCTTCTTTTAAATGTCTATTCTGTTCCTCTGCCCAGTTTTTAATCAGATTTTGACTATTGAGTTGTAGGAGTTCTTATACTTTGGGTATTAAGCCCTTATCAGATACATGATTCGCAAAGACTTTCTCGTATTCTGTAGGTGGTCTTTACATTTTATTGATGGTTTGCTTTACTGTGCAGAAACTTTTTAACTTGATGTAGTCCCACTTGTTTTTGCTTTTGTTGCCTTTGCTTTTGGTGTCCATATGAATACTTATTGAACAAAACAGAGGAGGTCAATTTTGCTTTATAAAATGGTGATCCTTTCCCTCAATCCAGCCTGAAACATTTTCCCTCACAGATTAACTGAATATCTGCCAGGGATGTTGCAAAAGGAATTCCTCCACTGGGAAGGTGGTTGGACTATATAACAAACTTTCTTCCAACTCTAAAATTTTTCAATCCCTGTGGAAAATCTTTGACCTATCCAGAAAAGTTCCCTTTGTATCCTGCTTATTGACCAGCCAGTTTCCTGGATCACATAGTCACTTAATTAAAAACAAAACCTAACTTTATCATGAAATACAACACAGATAAGACAAGTACATAAAGTATATGGATAATTATAACACCCAAGTCAATTTTTAAAACAACCTCTGTTGTGATGTTGGGTAGATTATCAGCCATCCTTAGAAATTCAGCCTCTTGGCATGATCTAGAGAGGGTTGGCAAACTATGGTCTGTGGGCCACATGTGACTCAATGCCTGGTTTTGTAAATAAAGTTTTTTTAGAACACAGTCATGCTAATTTGTTTTCATATCAACTATGGCTACTTTCATGTTGCAAGAGTTGAGTAGTTGTAGCAGACTATATGGCCTGCAAAGCAGAAAATCTCTGCTGGTCCTTCATAGACAGTTTGCCAACTGCTATTCTAGAGTCTGACTTGGAAAAACAGAACTGCCTCTATGTTCTGTGTGGTTTCTTCTCAATAAAACTAGTCTAGAAAACCTTTGTTTAGGAAAAGGAAGTTAAATAATTATAACATTCAAAAACATTAAATTCTAGGATTTATTTTAACGAAATCTAAAGAATAGTCAGAAACTAAACCCAAAGCAAATTACCTCTAAATCTTGACCTCCTTAAGGGTGTACTGAACTGCATCAACAATATTTTATAATGAAAAGACTGGAGCAACCCAATAATTTTTTAGGTCACAGGGTATAACTAATTGAATAGAAAGAGATCAACATCTTGAGATTATATCCCTGGAGAAGGCAACACCTGAAACAGATTGAGTTTTTTGATTAACTTATTCCTTAGTGAGTAGAGGTGAAACATCCAAACAGATGAAAATACTTGATGGGAAAGAGAGCATGCATCATTCTGGAATTGACATTTGGGAAGTACATGTGCACACTGCCCCCTTCCCCACAGTATGTGTACACACACACACACACACACTCTTTCTCTCTCTCACACACGATGATGCTTAGTCAAATACAAACCAAAATGAGAGGACCCCTGTCCGTATGTTTTCTACTTGGACATAGAAAGTTTTGGTTTTAATTCTTTTCCACAACTGTCAATTTCACTATAGCAAAATCAATCTAATTTTCTTTGGACAATCTCACAAATGAAAATAGGGAATAATTTTAACTTACCTGCCTGTAGGGTAAGTGCAGTTGAAGCCCAATAATTGTATCAAGTTCATTAAAAAAAAAAATTCCAGTGTAATCTCTCCTCCAAGCTGTATTTCAGTCTAAAGGTCTGATATGTTCAATGTGTTGGGGGGTACCTTTCGTTGTGCTTCTGAGGTGAAGAGTGAGCTGTAATTGAGAAGGGGCTATACAATTCAAAGCCTGATTACACCACCTTTGTCCTCCTTCCTTTTACAATTAAAAATAATTAGGAGCCTCTGGATGGGTCAGTCACTTAGGAGTCTGCCTTCGGCTCAGGTCATGATCTCAGGGTCCTGGGATCGAGCCCTGAATCAGGCTCCCTGCTCAGTGGGGAATCTGCTTCTGCCTCTCCCTCAGCTCATGCTCTGTCTCTCTCAAATAAATAAAATCTTTAAAAAAAATTAAAAACAATTTAAAAATTATATACAAGAATGTCTTTTCAAATTTGCATTTGAAGAATGCTTGTGTAGGGTTTCTGAGTGAAAAACTAAACACATTAAAATAGCAGTCTTTGAAATAGAATTATTTTTCCTTCCTCCAGAAAGTAACTGCTGGAAGTACAACTCTTTGGAAATGTATTTCTTAAAAATGATGTATAGAACATAGGTGAGTTGGAGATCAGAAGGAGGCCATAGACCCAAACTGGAACCCTCTCCTCTAAGAGTGATCCATGTGCATGTGAATATGCATCTTGCAGTATTAGCTCCTTTATACCCACCAAAGTGGGTGTAAATGGCAGGTGGCAGTGTGATACAGTGGTTGGGAGTTCAGTGTTTGTCATCACACCTGGGATTGCTTCCTAGATCCCAGACTTCCTAGTTGTGCGACCTTGGAGAAGTTGTTTGTCCTCTCAGAATCTTAGGTACCTCACCTGAAAAATGAAAGCAGTATTGATCTCTACAGTAGTGTTAAGTATTAAATGAAATAATACATATAAAAGCCTTAATGTAGTACCTAGAGTATAGTAAGAGTGAGAGAAAAATGAACAGGATGCTCACATGCTTGTTAGTTGCCCCTCCAGGGGTGAAGTTACTGACAGCTAGTACAGGTTATTTTGTGTGTGTGTGTGTGTGTGAGAGAGAGAGAGAGAGAGAGAGAGAGATTGCCATTATGACATTTTAGAGATGAGCCTTTTGCTTGTTAAGGAAGACATTTAGTAACTTTCTCCCAGCTGTTTTTAGACACTTTTTTTTAAAAAAGATTTTATTTATTTATTTAATAGAGAGAAAGACAGCCAGCGAGAGAGGGAACACAAGCAGGGGGAGTGGGAGAGGAAGAAGCAGGCTCCCAGTGGGGCAGGGAGCCCGATGTGGGGCTTGATCTCCCAGAACCCTGGGATCACGCCCTGAGCCGAAGGCAGACGCTTAAAGACTGACCCACCCAGGCACCCCTAGACACTTAAATTTCTAAAACTTTGCAATCCGTACTGTAACCACGGAGTTCTTACCAATCGATTGATTAAAAGCAGCACTGAGTAAAGGTGTCAAAAGGTGAAATGATGATAGTAAACCCTTAATGAGTGCTTGCTATAATGCCTGATGCTATTCATTCACGATCTAGTTCTCTTTATCTTCATAAATCTTTAGGAGGTAGCAGTTATTATTCCTATTCTGCAGGAGGGGAAGTGACCTATTCAGGTTACACGGCTAGGAATGGGTAGACCCAGTCTGACTCCTGAGCCTGTTCTGGGCATTTCATTGGGTGCTGGATGCTCAGATTTTCCTGACCTCTTCTGGGCGGTGAGGAGAATGGTTGCTGGAGCTGTAGCTGTCAGAACGAACTCGTGAGAGCAGTCTTCAGAGATATAGACCCATGTTAGAACTCACGTTAAGTTAATGGTTTTGTTAAAATCACCCTGGGGATTTAGCACCAGAAATGACTCCAGACCTCCCTGCCTGGGAAGATGAGGTTTTGCCCCCTCAAGTTTACTTTTCTTTTTAGACCTTTCATTATGGGGGTCAAGGAGTATAAGTTCCAGTATAATTATTGGAGTCTGTTGATGGGATACCTTTTGGGGGAACTTTTAATGTGAAGGGGCTACTTGAATTTGTCATAAAAAAAATAATTGTAACCTTCAAGAGTTGTTTTCAAGGATTAACTTAAGACTGAAGAAAATCCCCTTGATCTTCAGGGCCCACTCTCTGGTCAGTTGATTATTTATTTACTTATTTATTTACTTTACAAATACCAATCAAAAAAGGAAGAAGGAATGCCTTTTCAAATAACTCCTAGACTTTTCTTTTCCTTTTGGGGTAGCTTTTCTTTGCAGACTACATTTTTAAGAACTGACTAGGAATGAGTGGAAGATGGGCAAGAATGATTACATAGAAGAAAAATATCTAGGTAGTTGTATTTAAGGTAACTCCTTAGGGACACTGCCAAATGTCTTAGATGGAACACACAGGTATTCAGTCCAGGGTTTTAGCATTATAAGGCACCTCAAAGACCATTTAGTCCCCATTTTTTGCAGGTAAGGAGGCTGAGAAAAAGCAGTTGAGTGACAAAGCTGGGGACTAGAAACCAGGTCTCCTGATTTCTATGTCCCTATCTTTTTATAGGGGACATGCTGGGAAGAGCAAAAAGCCATGATGAAGAGGCAGCTGCACCCTTAACATTTAGTTTCACTCAAGTTTGGGCTCCTTCACAAAGAGATTCTGTAAGTTAGACATTTTCTAAGTTTTATGTGGGAAAAGGAAAAATTGCCTTTGTTGCATGTAAAATTTGGCAATAAACAGTGCCCTTATTTTGTAACAGTATTGCTTGGAATTCAGGCTTATTCAATTTAATCCCTGTCTTTCCACTTCCTTCCACAAAATGAATCTTAGTGTCTACAAAGATTATCTTCCAACCTTTTACTTATGCTAATAGCCCCCATTCAAAAATTGTGATGTACTGTCTTGATATTCACTTATGATCAGGAATGTTGTTATATTATCATTTCATTGTCATTCCTCATTGGCTTTAGAAGATAATGCTTAACATTTCTGAAAATGTCCTTTTCCTTCCTCTCTGCCACAGCAAGGAGTTTCAATAGACTTTAATACTTTTGAAGACAAATGAGGGTGTATGTATGCTTGAGTTTTCTGTGGAATCTTAAAGTACTTGAAGGCAATGTGAGTCAGTAAGGTAGATAAGTATAATTTAATTAACATACACAAATTAAAGATTATAACAGCTGAGTTCTAGTGTTTTCTGCCACAAGGAAGAATCAAAATACAAGACTCCTGGTCATTTAAAGTCCAGAAAAGGCAACTCCTGTGTCTTCTTTCCTGGTCTGCTCTGGGGCTGCCTCTCCTGTTGGAGATTGTATGGTGTGCTGGAAAGAACACTGGACAGAGAACTCTGAAAGATCCAGGTTCGTGGGCTGACTCTGCCCTCTCTCCTGTTAGGGTTGGGGCAGATAACATCACCTCTGTAGTCCAAAGTTCTCTCATGTGTCAGTTTGGGTTATGGCTTAGACCAGTGATTGTCAACCCAGGCTGCGCCTTCTGATCAGTTGGAGAGATTTTGTTTCCTGGATGTTTTATTCTGACAGTATTAAAACAGAAATGTTGGTTGAATTTTATAGTGAACACCCACCACCTGGATTCTACCATTAATACATTATCTATTAGTGGTGGGGGGGGGCTTTAAAATATACACACACTCACACACTCATACATGTTATGGAATAAATACCTCTGGGATTGGGGAAGGTGAAGAAGGGAAATTTCTGTATATACTTGTGGTGTTTGAGATTGTTTTACAGCAGACATATTACAGCTGCTACTATTGCTATTACTAAAAACCACCATAACAAAACAAAAACATACACGCATATATTCTGGGACTCCAACCTTCAAAGAGTGATATAGCAGGTCCGGGGTGGGGTTTTGGCATCTCTATTTTTCCAAAATGTAGGCAGAATTGAGCACGCAGAACTATGCAGTCACTACAGTACTCCTGAAGTTTTAATATTCTAAGGGGCTATGAACGGGAAGTCCCCTCTATAGTAGATTGGTTCCAGATTCTTCCTGGTTCGTATAGGTATGCATCTGAGTGCTGCTATTGTCATCATAATGAGCCTGCAGGCAGCTTAAGGAACATCCCTGTGTAAGTGGAGAAAACCTCCTTTGCAAGCAATGCAGCCTGGCTTCTTGCCTTTTTTTTTTTTTTAATTCTGCCGTGGGACTGTTTGAGATCTCTCTAAAGCCCTTAATACTACCTCTTTTGCCTCTTTCTTTGTAGATAATTGCCTGGTTTGCTGTGATTGAGACCATTGTTGTTCTAGGTGGTTCCCCATTCTTCTCCATTGGTTCCATTCAGAAGTGCTTGTTCTCCAGGGAAACCTTTAACCCTCAGATCTGGGCTGGGTGTTCCAGCTGGCCCTTCCTCCTTTTGAAGTACTTTTCTCAGTCATGTTGCAGTTGGTCATCTGTGCTTCTTTGTATCTTCCCCACCGTGCTGTCTTATGTATCGTTGTTTCTTCAGTTGGTGGTACGTGGTAAGTGCTTGACACGTAGATTCTAGATGTTTGTCCTGTATCAGTGACCCATGTCAATGTGAGTTTCTTGCTATCCTTGATGGGACTTTTGTGTTCCCCAAACACTTTGTATTTGCCAGCCATTTAAACATTAATATTTTATTAAAGTTACAAATTTAAAATTCTAGTTTTTCCTTAAACTTTCAAACTCACTGAACTTATATGTAGATTTTAAATTTACAAATGTTAATAGTCACAAGGATTCTGGTTATAGTTTGGTCTCAGTTAATTAAATTCTCTTAAACACTCTAATGCATTAATTTTAATATTGTTTTCTTTTTAAGACTTCATTTTCCTGGCTAATAAAATTTTCCTAATTCTTACAAATCTAATAAATGTATAATGTGGTGAAACTTCTAAACCTTCCAATATTGTAACAAGCTTAACAAAGTTCTGCCATACCTTTTAACTTGAAGTCACAGGATCACATAATTTACATTGGAATTGCAATGGCCATCTGCTAGCTAATCTAATATGCCATATTCTATTAAACATTATAAACACTTCAAATATAGAACACAAAAATACTGAGATGACAGAATTAATTTATAACATTATTTTCATGAATTTCTAGATACTCCCAGGCTTAACAGATGTTTACCCACCAAAAAAAGTAATTCTACCATCAACCATTCCACTAGGTTTTAAGGTCAGGAGGTGCTGACATCCAGATGGACTTTTCTTAAAACTATGGCGGACATGTAGACCTTTCTTTCATAGTTGCCATGACAGGGAGGTCTGCAAATCTACATGTTCACATGGAATGAGTGGTCTTACAGTCCTCATCAGATGGATTCTGGTTATATCTTCTGTAGTCTGATTTAGGTCTGTAATACCCATCTGGGTTGCTTCACTACTGGATTGGTTAAATCCAATCCATTTACTGCTTGATTGTATTCCATTTTCTTTTTTCTCATTCCAATGTTTGTAGCTATTTAGATAATATTGGATTGTAATCTGTGTATTTCTGTAGTTCTGCTGACATAGTTTTTAATGACAGTTAATAATTGTTTTGCTATGAAGGACCCTTTTATTATTCCCTACCATGGATTTTGGAAGACTATGGGGGGGGGGAAGGGCGACATTTAATAAATGATAATTACTGATCACTTTCTTTTGGCTGACCAAAGACAAATTTAACTTCCTATCAGAGCTTCTTATTTTCATGAGCTAATTAGTGCCACAAAATAGATTGATAGAATTCCAATCAAAAGGAAGATTGTTTGTTTGTAGCCTGATCAGTGCATATGCCTAACATCTATTAGGCTTATTGGCAAATGAAATCATTTCTCAGATATTCGTTTCCTTTGTAGGTATCTGGTGGTGGACCACAACTCAATCTTAAAGATTTATCTGTTTTCCTTCCTTTCACAATGGCTGCTTATTCATTCTTTCCATCTTTTGGGGACCTTTCTTATTCATTGCCTTCACCCCTGACATCTCTGATTACCACCTTTCACTGTTCTCTTCAGCCCATAAGCATCTTACTCTTGATAAAGAAGCTCCTGATTGGCTTTGGATTCTCGTGAGCATTTTCTTTTTTCTTTCTTTCTTTCTTTTTTTTTTTTAAGATTTTATTTATTTGACAGAGATAGCGACAGCCAGCGAGAGAGGGAACACAGCAGGGGGAGTGGGAGAGGAAGAAGCAGGCTCATAGCAGAGGAGCCTGATGTGGGGCTCGATCCCATAACTCCGAGATCACGCCCTGAGCCAAAGGCAGACGCTTAACCGCTGTGCCACCCAGGCGCCCCCCCTCCCCCGCCCGTGAGCATTTTCTAATCTACCCTGATTTTTGTTGTTGTTTTGCTTAATCGGCGTTTATGTTCTAGTATCTCTCTACTTCTCTTCTTTCCTCTCTGACCAGTCCTTTGTCACTTTCGTTAGCTTTCTCTTCTCATGGGGGCTGAGGGAGAGGTTTTTGGAGTCCTGCAGATCTGGATTTGAACCTCAGCTCTGTCTTGGGCAGCGCTTGACTTGCTGAGCTTCAGTTTCCTTCTCTGTCAATGAGGATGATAACACCTCACTTACAAGTTGTTGTAAGGATTCAAAGGACAATGTGCATATAAGGTCTCAAGTGGTGACTATCATTTTATAGACTCTCTTCATAGTTGTAATAATACGCATATTACCCAAGCTTTACTGAAGCATTGTCTTTTCCTGTGAAGCATTCAGCTTTCATTTTGTGCAGTAATTCCAAAATTTATGTCAAAGCTCCTATTTCCCAGCCTCCAGATTCCTGTCTACTGGTGTGCTAACTATCTTCACCTGGATGCCCTATCTAATCCCAGATTCAACATTATTCAAGCAGTACTCAGCCTGTGATTACTTGGTTAACAGAATCTCCTTCCTCACAGTGGCTCTGAGGTTGGAGATTCCCTCCCTCCCTTTTTTCCTCCTCCCTTCTACCCTCCCAACCAGGAGGCACTGAGCATTCTGTTATGGGCTCTTCACTATGCTCTGCACTTAGGCTGCAGGAAAGAGCAAGAAAGTCTAAAGGCTGAAGAGAAGGATGACTTTTAAGGAAGTGTGACAGGTGCTATGATGGTGAAGGACAGAGTGCACAGGACCCTGGCAGAGTGGGGATGAAGTAGGGCCAAGTTTAAATTTCTTCTCCCATTCCATTTTCCATAGATCCAATAAATTCTACTTAGGAAATATCTTATTTTCATTCCTTTTTCTCTCTTCCCAGTGCAATTCTTTTTTTCAGTCCCAGTATTCAGGTCCATTGGTTTAGGTTGGACATTCCTAAGAGTTTCCCAAATTTGTCTCCCCTCTGTCCTGTAAGCAGCCGCCAAGGTCTCTTCCTTAGCACAAATCTGATGCTCTCTCTCTTGCTTAAAACTCTTTATTGGCTACCCCTCTCAGGATACAGTGTGAGAAACTGAGGCCACTCTGGGTATTCCAATCATGAAAGGATTTAACATGGGGGATTAGGGATTATAAAATCAGAGGAGGATTAGAGGAACAGACACAGGAAGGATGCACCAGAAATCTACCTCTAAGGTCTCTACTAAAAGTCTGGCATTTAAGAACTTTTAGCCATAGTTGTTGTTCATAGATCAGGAAGCCAGAGGTGCTACGGCCCCTCAACTGCCTTTCCTTACCCAGCAAGACCATGTACCCCAGTATAGTGCTGCAGCAAGACATCACTCCTCTATCTTTACCAAACTGAAAAGCAGCCAAAAGAGGCCAAGAAAATGGTCTCCTTCTAATTTCCACCTTCCAAAGCCTATGCAAATACATCAAATTCATGGAACCTAATTCTCCTTCAGAGTCCTGGCTTCAAGGAGACTGGTAAATGTAGGTTGTTTTTTTTTTTTCTTTTCTTTTCTTTTTTTTTTAATTTTTTTAAAGATTTTATTAGAGGAAGAGCGAGCACAAGCAGGGGGAACAGCAGAGGAAGAGGGAGAAGCAGGATCTGCGCCGAGAGCACGGAGCCCGAGGCAGGACTCGATTCCAGAACCCTGGCCACCCAGACATCCCTAAATGTAGGTTTTAATTTGCTGGCCTCTGTATGGGAAGGGAGACTAGAAGAGGGAGGAATTGAGGGTGAGTAAGGCACCCATGGCATCCGTCCCACCAGGCTCTCTGCTCCCTATAGCAAGTGCTGCAACCTAATGTTCAAAGCTGTGTACAGTTTCGTCCCTGCTCATCGTATTTTGCTTAACCTCTTCTGCCACCTACAATGTCTGCCACTGGCAGGTGCTAAAAAAATGTCCGTTGAACGTCTGAATGAACTAATGAATCCATTCATTCCTGACCCAGTTCTCTCTCACTTCTGGCCATAACTTTATCAGGTGTGATCTTCATGGCTGGTCCCAACATCTGCCTGCAGAAAGCCTGCCAGTTCTCTGAGGCCCAGCCAAATCTGCCCTCTTCAGAAGGTCTTCTACAATTCCCCTGCACCCCCCTTGTACCTGTATCTTAGAGCTTATCACCATCTGCCTATGTTGAATGTAGCTATGTACTCGTTTTTGTTTTTTTTTTTTTTTTGACGTACCATGTTGTGAACTTCAGGAGAACAGTCACTGTTTTATTCAAGGACATGGCATCCTTTCCCTCCATGCTTCCTTTATGCTTTTCTGACCACCTTCCCCTCTCCTCCTCCTTTTCTCCAGACATAGCCACTCCAAGACCCTTCTTGGAGACATTCTTTTCACTTTTCTTATATTTCTGTATTGCAGTTGAAACTTGATAATTTATAGGTGTGGTTAAATCTTTGTAGCTGCCTTTCTCTTGTCTTGCATGGAGACCTACATGCCAATTTTTTCTTATCCCAACACATTTTTCCTGTTTTACTCCTAGGTAGTAATATAGAGTAAACCTAAAAGGGGAAGAGCCTTTGAAGGAAAGAGGAAAAATTTTAAATTTCTTTTCAATTTTTTAGTGGGATTCATGATATGTTCAGTGTTCTGGTTTTCTAGGCCTTGACAATAGAAACTGTATTAGTGGAACATTCCAGACATTATCACATTGACCGTTGGGATTCTGAGGTATAAAGACAGAGTCATGTGATTTGTCTTGTTTGCCACAGAGAATTTCTTAGACCTTTACTTTGTTTGGAGTATGGGGAGTTCTCTCACTATTCTTCTTTTAAAAGGTTCATTTTCCAGAAGTATCTACCTCAAGACAACTGAAATTTGTAGAACACACACCCAAAAAAAATGAACCCATAGTCTTCAGGGAAAGTGAGTTTTTCTTTTTGTGCTTAAATAGACTTTGTCTTAGGACAGTTTTAGGTTCCCCAAAAAACTGAGCACAAGTACAGAGAATTCACATATACCTCTGTCCCTATATCCATTGCCTCCCCCATTATCAACATACCTCACCATAGTGGTACATCTCTTACAACTGATGAACTTACATTAACACAACTCACCCACAGTCCATAGTGAGCATGAGGGATCACTCAAGGTTATACCTTTGACAAAACCCATGAACTATATGACGTATCTACCATTACGGTATTATGCAGTAGTTATATGCCGTAAAATTCCTTTGTTCTCTACCTGTTTATCTACCTACTTAACCCCTGGCAACCATTTATTTTAACCATCTCCATAGTTTGGTGTTTTCTAGAATGTCATATAGTTGTAATTATACAGTATGTACCCTTTTCATATTGGCCTTTTTCACTTAGTAATACATATCCAAGTTTCCTCCATGTCTTTTCATGGCCTGATAGCTCATTTCTTTTTAGTGCTGAATAATTATATTCCCTTGTCTGGATGTATCACGGTTTTTGGACATTGACCTACTGAAGGACATCTTGGTTGTTTCCAAGTGTTGGCAATTATGAATAAAGCTGCTATAAATATTTGTGTGCTGGTTTTTGGTGGACAGAGGTTTTCAACTTGTTTGGTGAAAACTAAGGAGCACAGTTGCTGGATTGTATGGTAAGAGTATAACAGTGTGTTTGAAAGAAACCACTAACCTGTTTTCTAAAGTGGCTGTATGACTTTTGCATTACCACCAGAGGTACAGATTTATTTTTGTTAGAGGATCAAGGGACTTCTGAAAAATTCATAAATGGAAAAATCCACCCCTACGAAGGTGTAGAATGGTCAGTGTATGGCCTAGTTTCATTTTACCAAAATATGAGCATGTCACAGTTATTTAAAATGCGCATTCTGTTTCTCCTCTCAACTCAAATAATAGAACTCAAGATTGGTTACAGAGAATGAGGGAAAATTGTATATTAAAAAAAGCAGATTAGATAATCACATCTGTAGCATTGATACTATGGTTAATTCTTGATTTTTTTTTTCTGCTTGTGGATCAGCAACTTTGGAAGAATGAGGAATGCAGGTGTTCTGCACCCCACCCCAACTGACTTGGCCAGGTGTCTGCAGCCACTTGGGTGGACTTCCTTGCTGATGAGGATGTCACCCAGTTAGTCACAACAAGGGGAGACTAGTTCTTTAGGTGCTAATGGCCATTACAGCTACAGACAGAAGAGTTTTATTCCTGTTCTTTAGATCCATCATAGCTAATTTTCTGTGAGATAGGAGGAGTGGGTGAGAAAATTAGATAATAGTCTGGCTGGTATGGAGGGTCCATTGTAAGTGCTAGGTCTTGCCCTACTTCCTCAAGCCACACCCCTTCTTGCAGTGGTGCCTCTATGTTTGATGGGGGCACTGGATTTCCAAGGTACAGCCACAGCCCATTGGTAGCCCTGCTGTTAAGAGTGAAATTCTGCACTCAGGAACACAGGACTCTGTCCCCTCCAAACTTAAATGCTGGTGAAATTTCTCCAAGAAGGCCCTTCTGCTCTAGAAAATCAATAGCCTTTCCTTTGCCAGGCAATTCAAAGTAGAAAGTATGTTTGGAATGCCTTATTGTCCCCAAGGTACCCTAATTAGTTGGGTTAGCATTAAAAGCCAGGAGTTTCAGAGGTTGAATCTTTGGAGTAAATTAATGCCTGTGGTGTTCTATAATTTCAAGGAGAAGGAGAATTCTTAAATAAAAAAGTGAGCTAATTAAAAATCAGCTCAGAGGGATTTTTAAATTTTATGCACTGAAAGATTTTTTCCCCACTCACATTAAAAACAATTCCACAAGTATACACTGAGTATCCATATATACCAGACCTTGTAGTAAGCTGAGAGGTTAAAAAGACAAGATACTCTTACATCCCTTGAGGAACACAGACTCTAGTAGAAGAGTCAGACACACAGAGGAGCCCGGTCTCCCTATTACCATTTGAGTGTGTTCAGGGAGAGTTCATCTCTGGGGATACAAAGGTAAATAAAACTCAAGACTAGGACTTTCCTGAAGGAATCTGCTAAGAAGACAGAATACCATGTGATCAGTGCCATAATGTAGAAATGGTTAACTAGTGTGTAGGGAGTTTGTGTCTAGAAATGCTTCAGGGAGGAGGTTGATGCTTGAGTTGGGTCTCAGACAGTAAGAGTTCAGGAGGGGTGGGGGCAAGGGGAAGAAATTCTAAGCAATGGAAAAAGCTTGTGTCAGGACCCTAGAATTTTAAATAGCTTGCCATGTTCTGGAGCTCTGAGTATTAGGACATGGTTGAATGGGAGGAATCACTGGGGATGTGTGAGTTAAGGAGTACCCTTCATCCTGCACAAGGTAAGGAGCAGGGAAGAGTTTTCAGTGGGAGGAGACAGGATGGTTGTTTTCACTTAAAAATCCTCAGGTAGCTGTGAGGGATGGATTGGACAGAGTGAGACGCAAATCAGGAAAGCTGCTTCTGAGACCATCTTGTTAGCCCAGGGTAGGACTGGTAATGAGGCTGGGGTGGTGGCAGTGGGGAGCTGATGGATGGAAGAAAGAAATGCTTTGGAGTGAGTATAGGCATGAATTAAAGAATGATCCTTGGGGGTCGCCTGGGTATCTCAGTCAGTTAAGCAGCCAACTCTTCATTTCGGCTCAGATCATAATCTCAGGGTTGTGAGGTTGAGCCCTGCATCAGGCTCCACACTCAGTGGAGATTCTCTCTCCCTCTTTCTCTCTGCCCCTCCCTCTGCTTGCTCTTTTGCTCTCTCTCTAAAATAAATAAATCTTAAAAAAAAATGCTGAGATTTCTAAGTATCCTATAGGGTAGCCAAAATAGTCTTCCATGTAAGGGTCAATAAATATATTATTTGGGCAACAGAGTAGAGGGTGATGCTCTTAAATGGAAAAAAAGGAAATCCAGAGGAAGAGCAGGTTAGGGGGAAAAATGTTTGGTATCGAGTCTAGGATTTTTTTTTTCAACAAAATGAAACAAAACTACCTGTTTCTTGCCAATGACAAATCCATATGCCTGTTTTGTAGATTGGCATGCTATTGCTAATTGAAAATACTCTAATTGAAAACTGTGTCCTTCCAGATGACCGTTGGAAAATAACCTTCATATGTTATACAGGATTGCCATGGTTATTTATTTATTAGGCCTCCTCTCAGGCTGGGCTAATCAGAAACAGTGATGATGTGGTCAGGCTCGGGAGGATTTCTGTATCTTGCCTTCAAGACAGCTCCCTGGGAAGGGAGAGAAACTGTCTAGATTCCCAGGCTGCTGGTATTCTGAAACCATTTGTTCTAGTTGATGCTTCAGAGATCAAGGACCTTGTCAACTTCTCAGGATGAGCTTGGGCCAGAGCAATTTTAACATTAAAGAGAAGGAAAATGTGAAATAAGGATCTAGTAAACCCCCTGATTTATGAAATAAACATAATTTAACATTTTTGCCCAGTTCTTCAGTTCCTGCTACATGGGCGAGGATCAGTATGCCATTTTTGGTAATTCCTGCTTCTAATGGAGCAGGTGTTGGCATATAACACGTAGGTGTGCCTGTTCCTGAGTAATGTCTGTTATACATTATTAAATATCTATATAAACTTGAACATTGTGGTATTGTCCTGAGTATCATATTAAGTGACCTACAAGATTTCATTCCCCCTCAATAGTCATGGATGATTAGAACTTTGGATAGATGTAGAGAACATAGGAGCAGTTAAATAATGTATACATATTGGTCATGCTGTAAATATTCAAAAAATGTATACTGAGTACTAGGGGATCTAGCATGAGTACAGAGTACATAGCATGTGCTGGACACTTACTTTTAGGCTCTGGGGACACAATAAGCACAAGAGCCCATCCTTGCCTGAAGGGAGCCTACTTATTAATGTGGAAGACAAATGTTAAATCAAT
Organism: Ailuropoda melanoleuca; assembly: GCF_002007445.2. Taxonomy (NCBI): domain Eukaryota; kingdom Metazoa; phylum Chordata; class Mammalia; order Carnivora; family Ursidae; genus Ailuropoda; species Ailuropoda melanoleuca. The sequence goes on from NC_048232.1 coordinate 70,017,837, forward strand.
AATCAAATAAGATGGTTACAGATAGAGATAAATGTGAAAAGTGTAGAGAGGAACGTGCTGGAAAATGATTGGCAGAGTTAGGGAAGCCTTTGCTTGGATGTGAGGCAGAGGATCTTGTGGGAATGAGCTCTGTGAGTTCAAGAGACAGAAGGCGGGCAGTGGTTGGGGTGTATGTAGATACCGTAGAATGACAGAGAAATGGCTAACTTTTTCCAACCAGTAATGGAATGCTTATTAGAGACTCAGATTTGTGTATGCTGTGTATAAATGCATATCACATCTCACTCAACAGCTTAGTGAGATAGGCATTGTGATTCCCATCTCCTAGATGAAGGACCTGGGTGTGAGGAACCAGGTTTCTCGGACCTGAGCCTGGGCCTTCTGACTCTTGCACTGCCCCGAACTGCAGACCAGCAGGATTGAGCGAGGCACTTGGAAAGAAGTGCTGAGTCACTAGCCTCCTAGGCTGCCTTTCAAAAGATGTTTGTCTTGAATTTTTTGATGGCTTCGATGGATATTAACAATGATCAAGCAGTGATGATAGTGGTGGCAGTAACTCTGCCTGCTATCACATAGTTTTATAGTTTGTGAAATACTTTATAAGGTTCCTCATTTGTGGCTCAGAAGAGCCCTCAAAGGTGAGCAGAGCTTGTTTTATTCTTATTTAGGTTAAGAGATTACCTGAGGTGATACAGGGGACAGGGCTGGGAGTTGGCTCCTCTGAGTCTAATTCAGGGTCCTTGCCTTAAACCACAGAAGCTCCTGACTGAAGGAGGAGGTATATATATGGCTCATAAGCCTGTAGTCCTTCAGACTTCCAGAGAACAAATCTGTGCTTTCTTCAGAGTGCTTTTGCCTGTGAGGAAGAGCTACAAAAAAATGGACTCACTCATGAATATATTGAGCTCCTATGGTGGGCCAGACACTGGGACCATGAAAGGATCTCAAATAGGTTAAAAGACACAAATTACTGTAGCACAGTGTTACTTGCCCTATAATACAAGACTAGAAATAATGCTATGAAAATACAGAGGAAGATGTGATTCAGTCATTTTGGGAAAGCTTCACCAAGAAAATAACCATGAACTGGGCTTTAAAGGATGAACAGTAGGGTTTCTCCAGGGAGAGAAGGTTATTCTAGGAAAAACAGATACTTACTTTCCCTCAGATACCCTATTCCTTTATCTTGGCAATTAGGTGTATACGGAGCATGGGATATACAAGAAGGACTGATGGGAAATGATCCTGGTAGATTGAAATTCAATTGCAAAGGGCCTTGAGTGCCAGGCTCAGGAAGTGCTATATTTGGCCTGAACTTGCCAGTTTTTTAGGGAGGCAGTGGCATGATTATACTTGCCGTGTTTTAGAAAGCAAATGCTGTTGGCAAGGGGATGTCGGGTTGGGACAAGGGAGAAGTCAGAGATTATTGTAATAGTTTGGGAAAAGGACCAAGCCCCTGAATTGGTTGTCATGCCTAATTATACATTGAGGAGAACTGTAGGGGTAACATTTGTGAGGCTTAAAGGCTAATATGGAGACATACCAGTTGGATTTTTGGATGCACACACTGGTTTTCCATTTGTACGCACACACGCCTTGTTTTGGTCTCCCCAGACTCAACCCAATTCTGACTCTTCAAGCCAACCATTGAGTTATTTTTCTATCTTCAAAAAAAGAGAGAAAAACTTTTAGGTCTGTGATCTTAGGGATCCTTTCTGTGTGATGATTGTTGATCCCATAGGCTTCTTCTGGCTGAGAGATGCTGAGTGCAAACACATTTTTGAAAACTTGGATGCTGTAACTATATTTATGTATCGTAGATTGTTTACCTTTTATGTATTTGGAACTGTTGTTGCATATTTGAAAGCCCGCCTACTAAGCACTTTGGGGAAATTATTCTCATCCAGTGACCTCTAGAAGGGAAACATTAGCAGAGCAACTAACTTTCTTTCCATTTCAGGCTTCCCACTGAACGCTGAAGGAGAATTTAGGTATTAGGCAAAGGATTGTTTGTACTGCAGTGCTTATGTCAGATCCCACACTTTTCTGGAATATTCTCCACTCTTCTAGTAATTAGGGACCACTCATCCTGGTTTTGACATGTAATGTAGAGTCAGAGTTGGGAAAAAGAAATTGACAAATACCAACTGCTTGCTCTTGAAATTGTAGCCTCAAGAATTCATTTCTGTTGCGTTAAAAGGGTTACATTTAATCTGAGGTAAAATGAATGTTTCTTCTTTAACATGGAGTTGTCTCATTCCTACTTCACCCAAATTCATGTAACACTATGGGAAGAGTCCCCAAGGCATCCGACCTGTTTAGTCAAAAAGATTTTGGGGTTTCTCCTATGTCCAAGTCCTGGGTTTCCGTGGAGAAGAGGAAGCATTTGAGGCTTTTCTGGTTGTTCATATACTGGTATTACCACCTGGGCAAGCAAGCTCCTTCAGCCTCCTCGATTCCCAGTTACTGCAATGAACATAATCCTATTCGTGTCCTGGGATTGCTGTGAAGACTAAGATAAGTGAGGCCACTTGAAAAAAGTCTGACACAAGGTGGGGTTCAGTATATATTAGTTCCTTTAGACCCTGATTTATAGAAGTTCGGTAACACACAGGCTTTTTTTTTTCTTTTTTAGGGAGATTTTTGTTTTCAAAACCATTGATGGGTAGCTGTATTACTTAAAATTCCTTGATTTTCATACCTCTGCAGACAGATTCTTTTTTTTTTTTTTTTTAAAGATTTTATTTATTTATTTGACAGAGATAGAGACAGCCAGTGAGAGAGGGAACAAGCAGGGAGAGTGGGGAGAGGAAGAAGCAGGCTCCCAGCCGAGGAGCCCGATGTGGGACTCGATCCTGGAACGCCGGGATCACGCCCTGAGCTGAAGGCAGACGCTAACGACTGCGCTACACAGGCGCCCCTGTAGACAGATTCTGATGTCAAAAATGGCAGTATATGTCCAGTTTTCCTCTTGGCGATCTAGAAAATAGAGGTTTTTACCTTTTCTTTTCAGGCTGGTTACAGAAAGTAGAATCATTTCAGTGTTGAAAGACTGAGCTTTAGGAATCCTGGTCTCTCAGACTTTATAAAGCTCTGTCAGCAGGTTTCTCTGAAGCAAATTTTCTGAAAAAGCTATCTTTTTTTTCTTTTAAAACACATGGCAGGTATAGGTACATAATTCAAATTCCCTTCCAGTCTTTGAAAAAGAGTTAAATCATGTTGTAGAACTTTAGCCATTCTCTTGGCCATTCATATGGCCATCCGACAAATATTTATTGCGAACCTTCTATGCATTAAGTACTGGTGTTTTATCAGTGAGCAAGATGTAGTCTCAGAAATTGTCCCAAGTGTAATTGATGTGAATATTTTGTCCTTCACAAAATTTAATTGCCATTTGTTGCTATCTGAAATGGAAGTGGCTCTATCATCTTTTGAAGAGGGAGGAGCAGAGTAGTGGCCAAACTTTAAAAAATTAATGGCATATGGGTAAGTGACTGGAATACCCGTTTTCATTGACCTAATTGGTATATAGATGTGCAATTATTTAATCTAATTTGTACGTCTGTGGTTTTATCGTTTTCATGCTTCATTATCACCCTGTATAGTCAAGCTATTGAACCTATTCCATAAACAGTATTAATCTCAATTACTTTGGGAGCTTTAAATAATATTCCCTTATTAAATAGATTCTTTGTTATGCTGCCCATGTTTTTGCAGTGTCAGAAGCTGTTGATGCTGATAAAAGCAAACATTAGATTAAAAAGCCTTTTCATGTTTTAATGGGATTTAAAAAAATAACATGCACATCTATGTTTCCCAAGGTTTTGGTTATGGAAAACACCTTGTTAGACTAATTTAGAACTTTGAGTCCAAAGTCCAACCTCATGGCTTGGTTTTATTTGAGGAACATTAAAATAGTAGAACATTTTCAGTCTTGGCCAGAATGATGGTGTTGAAATTTCAAAAAGAAGATTTAAATTTGCCCATGAGACTATAAACTTCTTGAAGGCAGGACCTGTCACTTTCATCTCTGTAGCTCTGAAACATACTTGGCTGTTCTTCAAATGTTTGCTGGTTGGAGTTGAGCTGAAGTGAAGAATGAAACAGAATTTGGGACTCTATGTTCCAGGTCTTCCTTACTTAATGTACATAGGACTACCCTGGCAAACCATCCTTTCTTCATTTCAGAAATTCCATTTTATTATGTTCATCTTTGATGTGGAATATTTTTATGGCCTCCTGCTGTGACTCATTTGGGTGGTGAGTTAACTGCTTCCTTGGAGCCTAGCCCTTCTTTTTAAGTTGTGGTATTCAGGCTCCCCAAAGTTAGTTTGCCTCTGGGTAGAGATCACAACAAAATGTCCAAATGATACTTTAACTTCTAGGTAAGAACTAAAATTAAAAACTCTGTATCATGTAAGTCACCTGTAAAACAAACAAACAAACCTAGGAACATTTGTGTCTTCCCATTAACTCTTGGCTAGCACAAAGGAATTAATCTTTTGTGCAAAGATCAAAAGGTGACCCAAGACCATCTCCCCGCATTAAAAAGTTATGAGGTTTTGGTGCGGAGTCCAATTTGGCATTAACTTTAGAACCTATTCTCCTATCTAATTTAATTGTCACAACCCCATACAGATTCATATATATGTGCTAAGTTTATGGGTTCAGTATTAAAATAGAATGGGGGAAATAGCAAGAGGGAAAAATGTCGACTTCTCTACTCATCCTTTAGTCGCCATGAAGGGGTTTGCCCCTGTGCCTCTTCTGTTAGCCTAGCACAGTTTCTCACAGTTCAGTGTGCCTATGAACTATCGTACAGGGTTGTTTACCCAATACCACACATTCTCAGTCTTACGGTGATTTAAGAGACCTCAAAGGGGGAGGCACCTGGGTGGCTCAGTCGTTAAGCGTCTGCCTTTGGCTCAGGGTGTGATCTCAGGGTCCTGGGATCGAGTCCCACAATGGGCTCCATGCTCTGCTGGGAGCCTGCTTCTTCCTCTCCCACTCTGCCTGCTTGTGTTCCCTCTCTCACTGGCTGTCTCTATCTGTCAAATAAATAAATAAAATCTTAAAAAAAAAAAAGACCTCAAAGGGAACTTTTAGCTATCCTTATACATTCATCTCTAACAACTACTTCTGTGCATATACTGCACAAGAAATTGAGGAAATGGAGAGACCTTTTAACCCTTTTCTGCCTAAATTTTTCTCGTGTAATAGGGAGACCAGTCCCTGGTCCTCTCCTCCTGTGCCTTGGCCAGGAGGCCAAGAAGCTCACATCCAAAGTGCCATTACTGTACTCAGAGTGACCTCTCTGTGCACATTAGCAGGTTATCTGGTCTGGAGATGCCAGCAGATCTCATTTAGGGTGGGTTTCAAGTCTGGCTTCTTGCAGAGATGCCGTGGGATGCACAGGAAACTTCCTGAGTGCTTGGGGTCACTATGGGGCTTTAGAGCTTGTTTTTAATAACAAGCAAATATGATCAGCAACTGGATGGAGAGTGAGATGCCAATCCTGCCAAACTTCTGTTGGAGGCAGGGGGCTGTCCTGCCCCTCTCAGAACCGGCTAGCTTCTGATGCTTTCTTGTCACACTGACAAGGGCCCCCTGGCTGGGCTGATTGGTCGCCAGCAATAACTGATATGGAATACTGATATATTCTCCCCAGCAGTTCCTTCCACTCCAAAGAGGCTCCTTTCCCCCCTCTTCTCATGTTCCCCACCCCAGCCTGGTGCCCAGCCAACCCCGACCACGACGCCCCTGCACCCGGGGGAGGAGGACAAGTCCTGGGTGAGATGCTCTGAGCCGGTGGTGGTGGTGAAATCCACCAGGCTGCTTTCGCTCCAGCTCGCTCTCTGGAGAGTCCTGCTCCAGACTTCTCAGGGTTTCTACAGCACAAACAACTGCATGCGGGCCGAGGGGAGGCTGAAAAGGACTTGTGTGTGGTGGTTTTATTGCCTTTCGTCACTTTGCTGGCCTCATCCTGAGCCTTGTCTGGATTTCCTTCTGCCTAAGACTCTGAGGAAGGATCCCTTCTCCTTCTTTTGACTCTTTCTATTTTTATGGTAAGTGCTTGCATTGAATGAGCTGCTCTGCGGCAGTGAACTGAAGGCTCTCGCTCGCTCCCTCTCTTCCCAGCTAAGCTTTAGTGACCTTCTCTCTGCATTTCTCCCTTTTTTCATGGATCCGTGTCTGGGGTGATCCCGCTAACTAAAATGCCAGGGGTCCTTTGTCAGCACTGTATGTCTTTTAATTTTTATTTAATTTTTTCCGTAAACCTGAGCTGCTCAGCTGTGATGGAAACATTAGCACTCTCTTTGTCCTTGAAGCGGCAGCCTGGGGAATGTGTTCATGATGGTAAACTGCAGCAGTGTGCAGGGAATCTGTGCAGGGTGACCGACAAATTTGGGCAAGATGAATCCTTGGTGTGCTGAGGGTGCACTCTCAGATCCCGGAAGGGCCGGGGCTGACGGCCCACCTAGCAAACTACTCCCTCTTTCCAGGTGGAGATGAACACCCCTGTGAGTTATGTCGGACTCTGCACTTGAAGTACCTGCCCCTGAGTTCAGAACAGCCCTGTATCTTGTGGGCTTTACAACTTGGGCAGTAACATTCGAGGCGGGTGGAATCCTGCACTGGCGAATGGAGTAATTCATGACCTCATTGCTGCTTTTCCTTTGGAATCTCAGGGTGCCTGTTCGGCAAACCATATTTTACATCCTCTTTGGAGGCTGGTGGGGCAGTGATGATAGGAACATTTTTTGAGTTGACAACATAGTTTTCATCCCCCTGGGAGAGAAAATACTTTGAGGCTACTGGAATGGTCAGACTTTTCTAAGTGGAAAATAAGCAGGTTTCTGAGAACGAACATATGTGTTGCAGCGTCCACAGGCAGGCTGTTTGTTCCAGGGCATCACTCTTAGAAGAGTGCCCTAATTTTTCACCCGGTCTCCTGAGGCTTGCTGCAGACAGAACCACAACTTCAGGTCTGTTGCTGGCTACCTGCCTCTTGCAGCCCATAGGTAACCAAGAACATTGTGGTATCGTTCTCAGTGGTGGTTCATGGGAGTAGCTCTCTTCACAAGGGGATTTTCTTTTTTTGTTTTTGGTTGCAGGTTTATTTAATTATTTTGGCATTCCAAAGAATAAGCTTCACCCTGGTAATTCTTCTTAATCCTTTTCCAGCCTTAGGCTGGAGCTGGGTTGTCTTTTTTTATTTTGTTTGGGATTTCCAGTTCTGGTCCATTTCACGCTAGGGAGGGTTCTGATCAAATGTAATTCAGCCTGTGATTTGTAAGATACTGCACTAATAAATGTGATTTTTTGGGTAACAAATGAGAGGGAAAAAAAGTGGGATGAACTGTCTAGTCTTTCCTCCTGTTGATTGGGAGTTTGGAATATAAAGTTCCTAACTGTCTTGCTCATTCTCACCACTTTTATTTCCACTGCCTGTGTGGATTTTTCTTAAAATAGTGGTGATGACATCCGGCATATGCTTTTATTCTGTTCCCTGGGTTCAAAGTAGATATATTTGGTGGAGGGTTCTTACATGAAAGCATACATTTAAAGAGCAAAATTTGGTGGATGTTTACATGATAATCTATTTGCTGGTTTCATTCTGCAACTGGGCTAACAGCAACAAAATAAGAAATTAGGATCCTTGCAGACTGTAGTCTCTGGATCCTTAAGTAATGTTTGAAATACTTTCAGCATTGTTTGGATTAACCATTCTAATATCCACTCTTTTTCCTACACTCAATTATGGCTCATAGCAATGTTGTGATCTGACTGGTAGACTTCTCGGCTTCTTTTGATCATTCTTTTGTGCTTACTTGTTTACTTTCATCCTTAATGGTGCTTCCCTACCTTATTCTTTTTTTCCCCTCCAATTGCACGGATTTTTATCAGGTGCCTGGCAACACAATTTGAGGTATTCATCAAGATGGGAAGAGTTAGAATCAGCTTGTATGTCATGGAAGTATACTCTGTATTTTGCACACTGCAAGCAATTTTGGATGCATTTAGAAAATATTTCCCTTTAATTAGTAGCCACTTTAGCTTTGAGAGAAAAAAATTCCTTAGGCTTCTTAATCTTGCTGAACAGAATGTCTGCTTATGCAATCAGAATTTTGTGTGTGTGTGTGTGTGTGTGTGTGTGCGTGTGCGCACGTGTGTGTGTATGTATGCAAACATATACACAAACATACTGTTTAGTTATGATTGTTATGTGAACGTGTTCTTAATAGTTGTTGCGTGCTCATTTAGAGAATAGAACAAAATTCCTAAGTTCTTGCATAGCATCCTCTAGCTAGCTGCTTTTTTTTTTTTTTTTTTTTTTTTGGTAGGGATTTCCCCACTTCTTACACCCCTCCTCCAGATAACGCCTTTGGGAATTTCTTTGAATTGGGGAGAATGCATTCTATAGCATTTCCTTGTCTCACAGCATGGTGTCATGTTAATTCCTTTGCAGGGTCTCTGAAGGCAGCCTAGAAAAGGACTGCAGGAAGGATTGATAAAAGCAGTGCTGAGTGGAGCTCGTGTGTGTCATGAAGTCACCACAACATTTCATTTGTGTGTTAATTTAGCTGCTGCACCCTGCAAGTGATTTTGCTGTTTTGAAATGGGTCTAGAAACACCTAGGTTGGTGTAGGTGCACTTCCTCATTTTTCACACTTCTTGATTACAGCTATCAGTAAAACCGTGCTTTTTACTGTTTCTTTTGGTGGTGGTTTAATTTGAAACCTGCAACTTCTGTTGTAAATCAGTATTTCATGTTTATCCTCTTCCTTTCTGTGTTCTTTCCTACTTCTGCTTCATGTATGTTTTTGTATGTGAGCATGCATACGTGTACACATAGAAACTCAGGCAGGGAAAGTTGATGACTAATGAAGAGTTGGTTACAGCTGCTTTTTTAGTGGCGGAACTCCAGAGTTCAACCTGCAATCCTATTCAGGAGGGAAGAAATTGCCCTCAATAATATAAATATAACCTCATGCTTCTGCAGGCATTCTTGTCATTGAAACTATTTTCCATAGTTGATTACCGGGACCAGAAATAGAATCAGTTTTGCATTTTAATTAATGACATTCTAGATCTCTCTAGGTTGGACTGCCCTCAAATCTTGACATGTTTACTACCTACAAGGTCTTTGTATTAAGAGGGGGAGTTTATGGAGTTTATTTTTAAATTGATTCTGTGACACAGCCTTTCTTTGGGAATTGGATAAACCATATTAAGGATGTTGGCTGAATTTTTCTGTTGCTTTTTCCAGTGTAATTAATATAGTCCCTTTATCATCTCTCCGTGAGCCTTTTTTTTTTTTTCTTTATAGAGGAAAAAGAGGAATGTACAACTCCCACATAAAGCTGCTTAGGGAGAGAACTGTTCTTTAACAGAGATTCAAGACCACTTCTAACATCAGCTATGGTGATCTACTTTGAAAGGAACTTGTTATTCAATTGGTGACTTAGATTGTATAAAATAGAAGAAATGCTTCATGAGCTGTGTCGAATACTGCATTTTTGATCTGTGTCTCCCTATTGAATTCATCTAGGACTATAGTCACTAGACAGCTTTGCAGAAGAAAATCATGTCCTCAGTAGCATAATAATCTAGCCAGACTGTCATAAATGTTTATGTTGCAAGTTATATCTCTTGGGTTGTAGAGGGAGATGGCAGAATTTTGGAGGAGAACCAAATCACAGCCCCAAAATCATGCAAGACAAAAGGGGAAATTCTTCCTCTTTATTTAGCATTTAATTCTCCAGTCAAGCTGTTGGCTCTTAGGTCTGAAGATCCAAGAAATTGTTAAAAACACATAATGACATGTTTTGTTTTGGAAGCCTTTTTCTAATAGAAATCTTTGACCCTTAATTAGGCATCTGCTCTAAGGCATCAGTGACCTTTTGGCTTGTGTGAGGCAGCAGCCATGCTTATAGAAAGTAGACATCTTGTAATACAGCAGGAATTTACTTACTTACATTTTTCCTGTTGGTCTCCCACTGGGGACCTCCTGTGAGTGTCAGAGGGAATGAGTGTCTGGAGACAGTCAGAGAAGACAGCTAGTCACAGTGGGATGCCTTCAGAACCCAGGGTTCCAGTGCAGGCAGCCCCAGGCACCAACTGCTATGAGACGCAGACTCCTATCTGCTCCCTCGAGCTTGGGCCAGACAATCTCAGAGGGCTCTCTCAGCTACTGAAAATGCTGAACTGTTATTTTACCTCTATTTTTTTTTTTACTAGATGGGTGGTAATTTTTAAGGCAATTGATCCAGGTTAGACATTCTTGGAGAGGAGGTGGGCTATACATTCCCTTGATCCTAGAACTATGACCATGACATGAGCATCAGAATTATTCTGAAAAGTGTGATAATGGTGAAGCTTCATGAACAGAGCTCCTGTGTATATGATGACTACCTGCTCATCCTAGGACATTTTGAAATGTTTTCTCCTTACCTTCTGTAAAGCACCTTGAGGAGTGTCTTATCAACCCTCTCATTTCCTAGATAAGGAAGCTAAGGCTCAGGGAGGCTAAGTGCCGCCGCACGGTTGGAGACCTGGTTAGCGCTTGGGCAAGACGTTTTGGTGCAGTGTGCATGGATTTACTCAGGTCCTTGTTCCATTCCTGGTGTGGGGCCCTTTCCGCAAGACACAGCTGACACTTACTGTGTCATTCATTGCTCACAAAACTGCTTTGTGGCTTCTAACTCACTGGTGTCCTTTATTTCTGGGTTCATTTCATGCAGATTACGTGGCTGTACCAGTCAGAGTGAGTCACATCAAGCCAATATTTATAGTAATTTGTTCATGCTTATGTAGAAATGCATTTTTTTGTATTGAAGTTTTACTTTTCTTTTGAACATTTTAAGAATTCTACTAACACTGTGCTTAGTCCCCCCCCCCCATGCTTTAACTATTTAACTGATGATTGGTTTTGTAGAGGGAGGGGTATGTATGAATATGAATGGATTCTTTCACCTAATACTTATTGAGCACCTATTGTGTCCATCCAAGTGGCAAGCAGTAGGGCTCCTGTGGTGAAACGGCTGGATGCTGCTGTCTTTGAGGGTGTTCAGAGTGTAGTTACACTTCATGGAGTTTGTCTTGGTTCCTAGCCAGTGACCTTACTGCTTCACATGGTTTCTCAGAGAATCCAGTTGAGAAGCTATTTGCTTGGTCAGTTTCTGCCTGGGATTATTCCACTGACAAGTTCTTTTCCTGAAAAGTCACCTTTGCTGTCATTGCAACCTGTATCTTCCAGTTTTCCCAAACCTTAATCTTAGCTTCTGTTACCTGACTGAACAAAAGAGATTCATTAGCTAAACTTGTGTGCACTATTGTGATTCACAAAATGAGTGTTCCCTTCTTTGGAAAAACTCTTCCCTGGACTTCTGAATGGGTAGTCGAGATAGAGCATGGTGTCTAGGGAACTAATTGCAGGTTAAAGACCAAATCCGTTGACCTTGCATAGCAAGCCCATAATTACGTACAGCCCATGTTTGCTTTTCTTGCCTCTTGTTCTGAAGCTCCTGTGGAATGTTTCAGAAGCACCAAACCTATGGCAGTGCTTAGAAATGTGCAGTGTTCTCCCTTGATCCAGTGCCTTTGCGTGTGCTGGTTCCTCTGCCTGAATGTTTTTCCTCTCTTCAGACTAATTTTCAAGGCAAGTTCAGATACCATCTCTCATGGACGCTTTGTGACACTTACCCTCTTTATGGACCCTCGTTGTGCAGAGCTGAGCTAGGTCCTCAGTGTCTGTCCTTAACATCCCTCAGTACAAAGATCTCATAGGACTTTATAGACTGTATTGTGATTATTTGTCTGCTGGTTCTCTTTCCCAAATAGATGTTTTGTTCCTTGAGGGCAGGGTTTCTATTCTCATCTCTCTATCCCGAGGCCTAGTTTAGTGGATTGCAGATACCAATAGCTAGCAGATACCCAGTAATCCTTGAACAAGCAGATTGGGAATCACCATATGAAACCTACAGTGCTGGTATTGGCAGCTACTGCTCTATGTGGAGAACTTAATTCTTCAAAATAATGTGACTATATGAATTACACTGAGAAGGATAAAGAGTTTGGCAGTCATCCTAATGTAATCCATGAGAAATTCTATGTAAAACCCCCAGAAAATGTTTGTCTCCAAATGAGTTTCAATAAAGTAAACAACAAGAATTAAGTGCCTTCTCTAAGCAAAGCATTGTGTTAGGTCCCCAGGAATGAATGATTTAAGAAAAGCCACAAACTAGTAAGGATTTGTTTCATGTGTAAATGACCTGGTTATGAGGCAGAGATTCGACTAGGCTGTAGATATGCAGGTAAGTCGGGGTAGAAAGGGCATTCCAGACGAGGGGCTGGCTTGAGCAGGAACCTAGAGATCTGATGGTGTGTCAACAAGGAGATGGCTTGGGGGGGGGTGGTGGTGGTGGTGGTGGTGGTGGTGGTGGTAGTGAAATGGAAAATGCGGGAAGATCAGGGACCTTTGGGTGGAGGAGATGGGGATGATATCAGAAGAGCTAAGTGACAGTTTATTATTTCTGAAAGATGGGAGATAATTAATAGAGCCTGGATAAAGCAAAAAAGGGACCTCTCCTCAGGTTTAATTAAATCAAAGTCTGTATTCAGCAGGGAAGGAGAGCAGTTGCTCAGTACAAAACCACATAAGACATTTGCTTCTCACCCAGCCCGTTTACCCTTGAGGGTACACTTTGGCATTCAGAGTCATCACAAGGAAATGAAGCCAGGAAATCTAATCTGAATCAATCAGTTTAGACCTAGAGAGAATTTAGGATGGAGGTCACTGAAATGCCTGTGAAAATACTGTCCAGAGTGTAAAGAACCCCACGGTCCTTTGGTGCTTTATTACTCACAACTTCTGGTTTTTTTTCCTTTGGCAGTTAGCTTTGTGCTATTTACAAAGAATACAATCATTTTATTAATCAGTGGGGATATGAATGGAGAAGCTGTGTTCATGTAGGTGAAAGAGTAGCTTATTAAAAAACTGTCTGTAATCAATTCTGTTCATCCCCAAGGTATGGTTTCTGCTGTGCCTCTTCCCATTTCCTTTTTTTTTTTTTTTTTTTTTTTTTTTAAAAATCAGGAACATATGTTTAGGGAGTGGTAAGTTAAATTTTGTGCCTCTGAGAGTTGGATCTGGTCGGATGCCTCTCCACCCTGGTTGTAACCTAAGAAGTTGGAGTTGTAAGAATAATCTCTAGATACCTTGGCCAGAGCATGAAAGCAAATAGATTTTGAGTGAGAGATGATGAGGTACAAAGCAGCTCACTCACAATTGCTTATTAAGCACTTTCTAGGCTTCAGGCACAGTTCTAGGCACTGGAGAAACTGAACAAAACCATCTATATCTTGCTTTCATGGGGCTAACATTCTGGTAGAAAGGGGAGGAGCAAACAAACACATTAGCAGAAACAAAGCATGTCAGAGGGTGATATGCACAATGGTGAAAATGAATGTTTATGCTACTATTATCTTCATATTTGGGCTTTCCATTTATTGAACTTATAATATTTAAATTATTTGGCTTCATGCATTGTTTTTAGCTTACTGTTTTTATATTTACTTTCTGACTAGTCTGCATAAACTACAGTGTTGAGGGACTCTTCCCCTAGGTAAGTACAGCTGTTGAAACAATTGGAGTACTGGGAACAAAAGTTATAATCAGGCATTTAGTTCTAGAATTGACTAAAAGTAAGATGGGCATCAGAGTTCATGAATATTTTTCTCAAGGGTAGAATTGTCAGAATTTAGATGAAGAATATAGGATAGAAAGAGACCTCTCACTTGAGTCTGAAGGGAGCAGATTGGAGTGTTCTTCTGGGGGACTGGGAGCTTGAGCTTAGGGTGCTCTGGCCCCGGGGGTGCAGGGTGGGCAGGGAAATGGTGGACATCACCAGTGAGCACAGCTCATTAGGAAGAGATGAGAGTGAACTAGAAACTGAACATACAAGAAATTTAGCAAGGAATTTCAGTTTGGGAGGGAAGGAAGAAAGATAAAGCGAATGAGATGCATGTATGACAGTGAAGAACATTTGTAAAAACAGGTCCTGCCTAATTTACAATGTCTGGGTGAGTCAGTTAATAGAAAGGGTATCTTAAAACAAAAAGCAATATTTATGAATTTTTAAAGATCCTTACCCTATTATGTGTGGCCTTTAATTCAGTATCAGTGTTCTACTCTATTCCAAGCAAGGTTTTGGTCAGTACTTTCTACTTTTAGTCTAAAAGAATTAGGATTTAAAGGAGAGTCTGTCCTGGTGGTGGAGAGGCTGGGCTCTGGGGCAGGCAGTCTGATTCCTGGCTCTGCCGCTTTCTCATCTTTGGACCTTGGATAGGTTGCATAGTCTCTTTGTATATCATTGTCCTCAATTGTAAAACTGAGAATAACTAACAATCCCTACCTCATAGAGTTATTGTGAGTGTTAAATGCCATAGTGCTTAGCACAGTGTCTGCAAGATGGTTATGTTGCCCACCAATTGTTAACTCATTATCATTATTTGTCTCTTTGTTGTTAGAATTTGGAGAAATTCTATGAATGTATGTTTGTGTGTACATATTTACCTGCTTAGCAGACTCTCTTCAAATGATCATACTTCTTTCTACATGTTTGGATGGACGAAAGTTTTTTAGAAAGATCTCAGTTTTTGCTATCAGTCTCTTAAATGCTGATTCAGTTCACTTGAATTGCAAGTCTGTATCTCAGTGACCTATGAACAGGGGAATTGAAGGAGTGAATGACCACAGGGGCCCATGGAGAAAGACCTATTAGACATAGTAAGTGACTTTCTGTCAGGAAAAGAGAAAAGTGAGGTGGGGGGGGGGAAGGAGCAAGATAGCAGCAAATAAGATTAAATTCCTTTGACTGGGACAGAAGGATTAGGGATGGTTCCTGCTTAGTGGTGTGTGTTCTAAGCAGGCTACTGCTATAGTTTTGTTTGCAATTTCCAGGAGAGAATAAGCAAGGAGATGGGATTGGTGTAGACTGGGGCAAAATGGTTAGGGAAGAGTTATGTGGCAGTTAGATTGTAGGGAAGATTTCTAAAAGCAGAATGCCTGGATCACAAGGTATGTGGGTTTAAAATTTTGATAGCTCTTACCAAATTGCTAGTGACAGAAGTGTGCCAATTTATATTCCCACCAGCACTGAATGAAAATGCCTGTTTCCTTATTCCTAAGCCCACCAGCAAACATTTTGATCTTTGCTAATCTGCTAGGTGAAAAGTGGTATCTCATAGTTTAGTTTGAGCATCTTTTCATGTGTTTACCTATATTTTCCTCTTATGTGAACAGTCTGTTAATGGTTTTTGCGAATTCAATTTTATTTGAGTTTTGGTCTTCCTGATTTTTAAGAGCTCTTCATGTATTAAAGAAATTAACATTTCCTTATGATTTCCCGCCTACTTTGTCATTTATTTTGATATTGTTTGTGGTATTTTGGAGATAAATTCTTAAGTTTTATATAATGAAAGTTGTCATGTTACTTCTGTTGTTTCTGGATTTTATAATAATGAAAATGCCTAACTCACTTTGGGATCCTAAAACAAATTCAACAGTGTCTTTTTGTATTTTAATGATTTTATTCTTATTCACACATTTTTAGTAATGAAATAGAAATTCAATTTTATTTCTTCCCAAGAACTACCTAGTTGCCCCCAAACATTTTTTGAACTATGTATCTTTTCTTTACCTGTGATAGGTTAATTCTTGAGAAAGTTGATGTTTACTTAGACCAGGGTAGAGGTGGCATGACAGGGTGGCATCATCTATTAAATCCCCTTAAACAGTGTGAACTGTTTGGGGAGTTTGCTCTGTTTTGTTAACTTAGTTTGTTGGCTAGCTCTACACTGTTAATTTCTCTAGTTTTTTGTTTTCTCTAGTTTGTTTTAATTCCTGATGTGGCTAGTCTCCTCTTATTATTCTTTGTTCCAGGTGTTTCCTGGATCTTCTTACATGCTTGTTTTTCTATATCAACTTTAGAAGTTGTCTGGTACTGGAAAAAAAAAATCATGTTTTGGGGGAAGGGTCAAATTTATAGATTAATTTGGGGCGCCTGGGTGGCACAGTGGTTAAGCGTCTGCCTTTGGCTCAGGTGTAATCCCCACGTTGTGGGATCGAGGCCCACATCAGGCTTCTTCGCTATGAGCCTGCTTCTTCCTCTCCCACTCCCCCTGCTTGTGTTCCCTTTCTCGCTGGCTGTCTCTATCTCTGTCGAATAAATAAATAAAATCTTTAAAAAAATTAATTAATTTATTAAGAATTTATGAAATTGAATCAACCTCGGCCCAGAGTATATGTTCCCATTTATTCAAATCCTTTATGGATCTAAGTAGTGTTTTTACAGTGTTCTTCATATATCTTGATAGTAGTTTTTTATTTAAGTAATTTGCTATACTTTCATGATAGGTTCTTTTCTAGTCTTCATATGTTTCCAGAGGTTTTGAGGGATGAGAAAGGAATGGGATTGTTCTTTAGGCACCATAGAATAAATAAATAACCTAGGGGGAAAATACTGATAATTTGCATAGATGGATGTGATTGACTCATTTTTCTTTTATCCCTTTTTTAAAACCCCATCTTTTGAATTGTTGATCTAACTATAAATACATATTTGCCTTGAATCTGTAATTGAATTTAATACGTTTTCTCATTCCCAGATTGAGAACACTAGTGGCTCAGATCCTTTTGCATAGTGTTCTGTAACATTGTCTTGTATGAATTTATTTGCCTATTAATAAATTAATTCAGGAGGCATTTAACAAATGCTTACTATAGGTCAAACATTAGGCATATGGTAATAAGGTGTTCCTTTCATCAGAGGGTTTGCTGTTCACTTGGACACTGGCCTGAAAACAAATTATAATGTACTTTCTTGAAATTATATGAAGGGTGGAATTGAATCTTGGAGTAGGAGTGCTTCAGGCCATCCTGAGACAATCAGGGAAGGCTTCACTGAGGAGGTGGCATCTGAACTGGGACCATTTAAATGAGTTGCTTCCAGGTGGGCAGAGCAGGGGAGGCTACACCAGACAGAAACTAGCAAGTACAAAGTCACTGGGACATGAGTCAGTTACAAGTAATTTGGTCTATGAGACTATGGAAGGAGATGACGCTTAGCTAATGGGCAAGTGCCGCATCTCAAAAGACTTTATATAACATGCAGAGGAAGTTTTCCTATATACCGTAGGCGCTGGAGAAGATTTTTGAGCAGAAAAGACAAGGTCAGATTGTAGATTACATCAGTGGTAGCTATATGGAAGATAAATGAGAAGAGCAAGGGTATATCATCAGGAATATTAGTGTGGAGGTATCAACTCTAAGCCCAGTGGGGGACTATTTTTCTCTTAAACTAGGGCTGTGGCATTAAGAATGACAGGGATCCTATGTTAGACTCATTCATTCAACAATTATTTATTAAATTCACCAATAGGCCTAGGCTTTATACTAGGCTTCTAGGATGCAGCAATGTATAAGATATGCTTTCTGCTTCCAGTGAGATTATGTTTGAGTGGGAGGAGACCAACAAAGAAGCTGATAAATAAGCTGATATGACAGGCACTGGTCAATTGAATGAAGCAGATGAAGGAGAAAGGGAGGTTGGTGTGGGTCATGCTCATCAGGACATGCCTTTCAGCAGAGTGATAGTTGAATAGAGACCCAAAGGGGAGTAGGGGAGGGTATAAGCCAGAGGATATATTGGAAGGGGTATCCAAGCAGAGCGAATGGCTAATGTAAAGGCCCTGAGAATAGACTGTGCTTGGCATGAATAAAGAATAGCAAGGAGGCCAGGAGGGCTGGAGCAGAGTGACAAAGCAGGAGGTGGGAGCCAGAGGTCATGGTAGGTATTAATGAGATGTTAGAGTGAGATGGGAAGTCAGGGCAGTGTTTTGAGTACAGGCGTGTAATGATTTGTCTGGTATCCTTGAAAGCATCTTGTCTGTTGCTGCATGGAGAACAGATCATAGGGAGTCAGGGTGTAGATAGATCAGTTAGGAGGCTAGTCTAGAAATCTGAGGTGGTGATGGACCAGGGTCGTGGCATTGGATATGGTTGAGGGGTGGCAGGATTATGGATCTGTTTCCAAATTGGAGCTGAAAGGATGCAGGAGGAAGGAGGAAGATGGTGGAGGAGTAGGGGGTCCCTATTTCAGCTGGTCCCCTGAATTTAGCTGGGTATCTACCTGACCATTCTGAACACCCATGAAATCAGCCAAGGTGTAAGAATATACATCTGGATCTCTACAAGCAGAAAAACACCACCTGTCCCGAGGTATGAAGGGTGGAGCCGTGATTATGTGGGCAGATATTGGAAGATAAACAGAAGGGGGAGGGAGCTGCCATAAGCTGGCACTGGGAAGGTGAAATAACACCTGAGCGCAAAAGCGTCCCACGCTGGGGACTGGGCACAGACTTGCAGACTGGTTAGCAGAGGGGAAGGGACTTTAGTCTAGCCCCCTGACAGGATCCAGGAGCTGCAGCTGCAGGTGCACGTGCACGAACTGTGGGTGGCTCATGGGTTTAGAAACACAAAAGGCAGAGATGAGCCCGACCCTGGAATTGACCTCTGGGAGGATTGCTGTGGGATGCACAACTGGGGACGCTGTAGTTTTTAGCAGCACAGACAGAAAGGGAAACTATGTGTCCTGGAGACCTCAGTGAAGAGCAGACGGTGATTTCTCTGTTCCGAGATAGAGGTTTGGATGCAGTCACTTCTCTCCCAGAAGACACAGAAAGCTGCCAGGGAAAGCCACCAGAGAACAAAAGCTCCAAAAGACTGGTTTTCGCTGAGGCTCCCCTCCCTAGTAGGGGGCAGAGCAACTCTGTTCATCCAGGGTTGCCTGAGTAACAGCACAGCAGACCCCTCCCCCAGAAGACAGGCTGGAAGAATAAGAGGATGACAACCCTAGGGTCCCTATAAAACAGGTGCATCTTGCTTGGGTTGTGGTTAATACTTTGGACTCTGTACATTCCCTCAACCACCCCCCCACCAACAGAATGACTAAGAGGAGGAACCTCTAACAAAGAAAAGAATCAGAGACTATGACCTCTGCCACAGACCTAATGGATATGGATATGGATATAAGCAAGATATCAGAGATAGACTTCAGAGTAACAATTATGAAGTTGATATCTAGGCTTGAGAAAAATATTAGTAACAATGTAGACTCTCTAAGGGCAGAAATGAGATCTAATCAGGCCGAAATTAAAAATGCTATGAATGAAATGCAGTCTAAACTGGATACTCTGACTGCCAGGGTAAATGAGGCAGAAGAACAAATGAGTGAGCTAGAGGATAAGATGATAGAAAAGAAGGAAACCATGGAGGCCTGGGAAAAACAGCTTAAAGCCCAAACGATCAGACTGAGAGATTAATGATGCCATGAAACATTCTAATGTCAGAATTATTGGGATCCCTGAGGGGGTGGGGAGAGAGAGGTCTAGAAGATGATATATTTGAGCATCATAGCTGAGGACTTCCCTAATCTGGGGGAGGAAACAAGCGTTTGTGTCCAAAAGACAGAGAGGACCGCTCCCAAGATCAATGAGAACAGACCGTCATCTGGACATATAATAGTACAACTCGCAAATCTTAGATCCAAGGAAACCATCCTGAAAGCAGCTAGGGGGAAAAGGTTTCTTACGTACAGAGGGAGGGATGGCAGAATAACATCAGACCTGTCCACAGAGACTTGGCAAGCCGGAAAGGGCTGACAAGACATCTTCAGGGTACTAAATGAGAAGAACATGCAGACAAGGATACTTTGTCCAGCAAGGCTGTCATTCAGAATGGATAGAGAGACAAGAAGCTTCCAAGACCAGAAGAAACTGAAAGAAAATGTGACCACCAAGCCAGCCCTGCAAAAATATTAAGGGGGATTCTATAAAAGAAGAAACACCCCAAGAGTAATGTAGACCAGAAATTTACAGAGACAGTCTGTAGAAACAAGGACTTCACAGGCAACATGATGACTCTAAAATCATATCTTTATAATCACTCTCAACGTGAATGGCCTAAATGCTCGCATGAAATGGCACAGGGTTGCAGATTGGATAAAAAGACATGACCTATCCATATGCTCTCTATAAGTGACTCATTTTGAACCTTAAAGATGCATCCAGACTGAACATGAAGGGATGGAGAACCATTTTTCATGCCAACAGACCTCAAAAGAAAGCTGGGGTAACAATTCTCATATCAGACAAATTAGATTTTAAGCTAAAGACTATAGTAAGAGATGCAGAGGGACAGTATATCATTCTTAAAGGGTCTATCCAACAAGAAGAGCTAACAATTGTAAATATCTATCCCCCCAACATGTGAGCAGCCAACTACATAAGCCAACTGTTAACCAAAATTAACGTGTTGATAATACTTTAATAGTTGGAGACCTCAACACTCCAGTCTCAGCAATACACAGATCATCTAAGCAGAAGATCAACAAAGAAACAAGAGGTATGAATGACACACCGGACCAGATGGACCTCATAGATATATATATAGAACATTCCACCCTAAAACAACAGAATACTCATTCTTCTCAAATGCACATGGAAATTTCTCCAGAACAGACCACATACTGGGTCACAAATCAGGTCTCAACTGATACCAAAAGATTGAGATTATTCCCTGCATATTTTCAGACCACAGCGCTTTGAAACTGGAACTCAATCACAAGAAAAAATTTGGAAGAAACTCAAACACTTGGAAACTAAGGACCATCCTGCCCAAAGAATGTTTGGGTAAACCAGGAAATTAAAGAAGATCTGAAGAAATTTATGGAAACCAATGAGTACGAAAACACATTGGTCCAAAACCTATGGGATACTGCAGAGGTGGTCCTAAGGGGAAAATACATAGCCATCCAAGCCTCACTCAAAAGAACAGAAAAATCTAAAATGCAGTCCTTCTATTCTCACCTTAAGAAGCTGGAGATGGAACAGAAGAACAGGCCTAATCCACGCACAGAAAGACAATTAAGATTAGAGCAGAGATCAATGAATTAGAAATCAGAAGCACAGTAGAGCAGATCAAAAAAAACTTGTGTGGAACCAGAAAAGACCCCAAATCACCAAGGAAATGTTGATAAAGGAAAAGCTGGGGGCATCACGTTGCCTGATTTCAAGCTATATTACAAAGCTGTGATCACCAAGACAGTATGGTACTGGCATAAAACCAGACACATAGATCAGTGGAACAGAATAGAGAGCCCAGATATGGACCCTCAACTCTGTGGTCAACTAATCTTTGACAAATCAAGAAAAAATGTCCAATGGAAAAAAGACAGTCTCTTCAGTAAATGGTGCTGGGAAAATTGGACGGCCATATACAGAAGAATGAAACTCGACCATTCTCTTATACTGTACGCAAAGGTAAACTCTAAATGGATGAAAGACCTCATTGTGAGACAGGAATCCATCAAAATCCTAGAAGAGAACATAGGCAATAACCTCTTCAACATCGGCCACAGCAACTTCTTTCAAGACACGTCTCCAAAGGCAAGGGAAACAAAAGCGAAAATGAGCTTCTGGGACTTTATCAAGATAAGAAGCTTCTGCACAGCAAAGTAAACAGTCAACAAAACAAAGAGGCAACCCATGGAATGGGAGAAGATATTTGCAAATGCCATTATAGATAAAGGGCTGGTATCTAAGATCTATAAAGAATTTCTCAAACTCAACACCCCCCCAAAAAATACTCAAGTCTAAAACTGGGCAGAAGACATGAACAGACACTTCTCCAAAGAAGACATACAAATGGCTAACAGACATGTGAAAACATGTTCAACATCATTAGCCATCAGGGAAATTCAAATCAAAACTACATTGAGATACCACCTTACACCAGTTAGAATGGCAAAAATTAACAAGGTAGGAAACAACAAATGTTGGAGAGGACGTGGAGAAAGGGGAACCCTCTTACACTGTTGGTAGGAGTGCAAGTTGGTACAGCCACTTTGGAAAACAGTACGGAGTTTCCTCAAAAGGTTAAAAATAGTGTTGCCCTATGACCCAGCAATTGCACTACTGGGTATTTACCCCAAAGATACAGATGTAGTGAAAAGAAGGGGTACCTGTACCCCAATGTTCATAGCACTAATGCACATAATAGCCAAACTGTGAAAGGAGCTGAGATGCCCTTCAACAGAAGAATGGGTAAAGATGTGGTCCGTATATACAATGGAGGGGCGCCTGGGTGGCTCAGTTGTTAAGCGTCTGCCTTCAGCTCAGGGCGTGATCCTGGAGTCCTGGGATCGAGCCCCACATCAGTCTCCTCTGCTGGGAGCCTGCTTCTTCCCTCCCACTCCCCCTGCCTGTGTTCCCTCTCTCGCTGGCTGTCTCTCTCTGTCAAATAAATAAATAGTAAAAAAAACCACAAAACATATATATATATATATATATATATAAAATGGAATATTACAAAACATATATATATATATAATGGAATATTACTCAGCCATCAGAAAGGATGAATACCCACCATTTGCATCGACATGGATGGAACTGGAGGGGATTATGTTAAGGGAGTAAGTCAAGCAGAGAAAGACAATTATATGGTTTCACTCATATGTGGAACATAAGGAATAGCATGGAGGACATTAAGAGAAGGAAGGGAAAACTGAAGGGGGGGGGGAATCAAAGGGGAAGACTAACCATGAGAGACTATCGACTCGGGAAACAAACTGAGGGTTTCCGAGGGGAGGGGAGGGGTGGGGGGATGTGTTAGCCCAGTATGTATTAAGGAGGGCATGTAGTGCAATGAGCACTGGGTGTAACATGCAAGTAATGAATCATGGAACACTACATCAAAAACTAATGAAGTACTGTATGGTGACTAACATAACATAATAAAAAAATAAAACCTTCTGAGCTTTTTACAAACTTAAAAAAAATAAAAGGATGCAGGAAGATTTGCCTAGGAAGTGAAATGGGCAAGTATGGAGAAGATAACTTCTGCTAAGGGAATTTGCAATATTTTCAAGGGAGACAAGGAAAGAATAGCTGGGGTGGGCTACTATAACAAGAGCAGTCAACACAGCAGTATGGTGAGTGGGCCATGGTGAACCCTTGCAGTGTTCTTCCATGCATTTGTATACTTGTAAGTCACACTGGAATGTGTGAAATGATTCAAAAGAGAATTCCTAGGGTTTCCTTAATCTGAGAGGCTATGTTAAATAGGGCTAATTGAAAGTATATGTGTCTACTTTTCTGGGCAATAAAATTGATAAAGAGACTACACTTAAATTTAACTTTAAGCAATTTCACTGCCCGAGTATTTTCAGCAAGCAGTAATCAGGGCTTTGATAATGTAAGAAGTTGGCAGCCCATTTGCACTGACATGGGTCAGAGGAACAATGTGGGGAACATATAAAAGGACCCACAGATCATGGATGTTAGGAGTGTGGGGGAAAATGAACTAAGTATGGCTGAATGTTTTAAATTGCCTAACATTTTATTCAAGTGCTTTTAGCTAAGAGTTCTTTCTAAAGCCTGGGTACTTTTCTTTATTAGCAGAAAGGTTATAAAATGTTCCAGAGTTGAGTCAAGGCTAGTTCTCTTATCTTTGAGTATGCAGTGCTGTCTGTTCTAAATAGTGTATTTCCATAAATCACGTGGTATGTTCTGTTACAAAACAGAAAATACATTCATGAAGGTTGTTTATGGATCGAACCCGGATATCCCTTTCATCAGACCTTGCCTTTTGAAGGATTTTAGGCTGTTCATAAGAGTCCAGATTTCCCTTGCAAAATTGAGGATGAAAACCAGGCCCAAAGCTGTTCAGTCACTGTGGACAGGGTATATTTCCACAGTATAAGACAAGTTAGAGGTCAAAGCTGTATAGGAATAAAGACTGTTCTCTTCGCCATAACTGATCAAGGGATATATTTTGACACCTATTTTTCTCCAGTTAACTGTATATACAGTCAACCATACACAATCCTCATTGAATTGGGTGGATTCACTCTTTCTTAAATTCATCTGTGTTGTCACCGTAAGTCACAAAATTAAAGAACTCTATAGTACAGCCAGAGTGATGGGTAAAAGGGAGTCTGTTAAACCATGGCAATCAATGTAAAATATTTCTCCTGTTATTTGGCTTCTGTTTTTATAACTTCTTATAGACTTAGATAGACTTATGTCATTGTGTTAAAGATATACGTGTGTGTGTGTGCGCGCGTGCACGCATATATACATACATGCAGACACATACACATATGTAATTCCTCTTTTCTCCTCCCCAGACAGTAGTCTCTGAAACGATGAACCATTCTTATTTTTCTTTTAATTTCTTTACATCTAGTTTAGTATCTGACACAAAGTAGGATCTCAAAAAATGATTGTTAATCAAAACATAGAAACTTTTTTATTCTGTTGATTAACCACTGCTGTACCCTGCTTAGTTTTGAAATACTTTTAGAGACCCTAATATATGTACCCTGTGTTCCTGGTATCTTGGTTTTATGTGACAGTCTATGGCATATTCATGACTCCGAACAGTAAAAACAAACAAACAAAAAAC
This sequence comes from Ailuropoda melanoleuca, assembly GCF_002007445.2. Lineage (NCBI taxonomy): Eukaryota > Metazoa > Chordata > Mammalia > Carnivora > Ursidae > Ailuropoda > Ailuropoda melanoleuca. Next base: position 70,042,369 of record NC_048232.1, read on the forward strand.
CAGCCTTTTAAATAGAAGTGGCTCTGTACATGAATGTAGAAGGATGTGGAAGGAGCATGAGATTATAGGACAAAACTCCAGTACATATGTACATATATAGGTATTATAGGTCTATTATCTCCTATTAGAAGGAATTTTAGGCTGCTGATAAGAGTAGAGGATATTTGACAGAGTAAAATTTCAAAAGCAAGGAAGAAAGGGTGGGAACAAAATGGAACCAGGTATACAATTAAATTGCATGTCAGAATGACCTAAATGTAGGATACAGAGGCCACAACTTTGGCTCTAAGCTTTCAGTCAGCCAGCAGGAAGAGGAAGCTCTTGTAGGAGTAAAGAGAAGCCAGTTGCTCAGGATGATTATAACTATTCTTGGCACCAACATCAGACAAGAATTTCTCCCAAGAGTCCCCATAAAGAGTACACCGTGTTTTGTTTTGAAAATCATCAAGTCTTGTAAGGCTGGTTTTCGGAAAACACATTTGTTTTAATAGCATTGCTTCAAAGCAAATTTTGTAAAAGCAACTGCAAGGTTCTGATCAGGTATTCCATTCTCTGCTGATGTGGTTTGGCCCAGAGATGTGAAGAGTAGGTGGACTACTTGTCCTTCAGTCTTCCCTGTGTATTGTTTTTCTCAGCTGAGGTTTTGAGAATTATTCATTGATATTGAACTTAAAGGTGCTGTTACTCTCTCCTACGTAGGCCTAGAGTGCAACAATTTTGTGTGGCCAATTACAGAGAGACACAGTGCCCTAGGAGAGTGTCAAATTTAAGCTGTGGTTAGCATCCTTTAGAGTGAGCCGGTTTGCTAACAAAGACATTTGCCTGAGTAGAAAGCTGCCCTCCTTATTTCCAAGGGTTGCATGGGGGGAACTAAGCAGCTAGGCCAGTATTATATATAGAAAGTTCTTTGCTGGGGCACCTGGGTGGCTCAATTGTTTAAGTGTCTGCCTTCGCCTCAGGTCATGATCCCAGGGTCCTGAGATCATGTCCTGCATGGGGCTCCCTGCATGGGGCTCCCTGCTTCTCCCTCTGCCCCTCCCCTTACCCATGTGCTCTCTCTCTCAAATAAATAAAATCTTAAAAAAAAAAAAAAGTTCTTTAGTATTAGCACAAATGGGTGGTCTACTCCAGTGACTTTAAACGAGTATTCCTGGCGGTGTACCTAAACACTCAGGAAAGTATGGAAGGTTCCAAGGGCATCAGTTTCCAAAATCTGGACTGTGTGCTCAGTCTCATTTCTCCCCACCCTTTCACAGTTACTCTTTCCCCATTTTAGCAAAGAAAGGCATCTCTCTTATCTGTCCTAAATCTTGCTGTGATGTGTTGTGCATGGGCGTAGAATCCACCTGGGCACTGAACACAGCAGCAATTTGAAATATTTTCTTACAAAGTAGTATGGTAGTGTGAGCAATAAAAGACTTACTAACACAAACATATGCTATCTTGGGATAAACTTCTGTGGGGAGGTAGACTGAATCTAAGAGTTAAAGAAGAAAAACTCACTATATAAATTTTCCAACTGGAAAGGAGGAACTTGAATTTGGTTATTTTTAAAGTGGATGATGGTGCTTATATTAGGGTTCTCTAGAGAAACAGAACTTAACACACACACACACACACACACACACACACACGCACACCTGATTGTGGATGGGGCAGAGGGAAAAAGGATGAGTGAAAAAGAGATTAAGAGATTATAAGGAATTAACTCCTGTGATTATGGAAGTGAAGTCCCAAGTTCTGCCCTTGGCAAGGTGGAGACCCAAGAAGAACCAATGTTTCAGTTCTAGTTCAAGGGCAGGAAGAGACCAATGTCCCAAGAGAGGGCAGGCAGGAAGGAGTTCCCTCTTAGCCTTTTTGTTCTATTCAGGTCTTCAACTATATGTATCAGCTTTAGGGAGGACAAACTGCTTTACTCATTCAAATGTTAAACTCTTCCAGAAACATCTGTTCCAGAGTAATGTTGGACCAAAAGTCTGGATACTTTGTGGCCCAGTAAAGTCGAAATGTAAAATTAGCCAACATGGTGGGAAATAGAGAAGTTATGAATTAAAATTTACTGTTTACATATGCCAGAAATTATATTCTTCGTAATTCTATATAAGTTTATGACGAGGTCAACTTTAAACTTCCTGGGGGGAATCAAAACTTTGGAAGGGGATACATAGGTTTTTGTCTTTTGTTTTTAATTTTTAGGACATACATGGACAAAAGTGTTTGGAGACACAAATTACTCCCTATCGTATGACCAAAGTAATTGCTAGCTTGATAACATGCTTTACCCAAAACAAAATCTCAAAGGTAGGTCAAAGTTTAGTCCCTTCTTTAGGTGAAGAACATAGGTTCAAAATGTCATTACAACAATTTTCACTACTTTCACCACCACCACCTTGGTCAAAGTCACAGTCCTCTCATGACTGGATCATCACAGCAGCCTCCCTGCTTTGACCTTGACTGTTACCCTGTGTTCTTAGCACAGATGCCCAGAGTTACCTGGTTAAAACAGAGGTCGTGTGATTTCAGTCCTCTGCTCAAAATCCTATGTTGATCTTCCCTGGACCTAAATGATTTCCTCACTCTATCATATCCTATTTTCCCCCATACTCAGCTGGCTCACTGTGCTCCAGCCACAGTGGCCTCCTTGCTGGTCCTGCAGCATGTCACCTGGCACTTTACAGTCTCAAACCTTTGCATTGTTATTCCTTGTGCCTGGGAACACTCTTCTCTGTCGTCTTATCCAACCCCTACCCTTAAGTCTTTGCTCAATTTCTCTGTGAAGTCTTGATCAACTACCCTATGTGGGACTGCACCCCCTCCCACCGCTTCATATTCTCTGCTTTGCAGCTTAATTTTTCTCCCCATCTTCTAACACACTATATAATCTACTCACTTGATTTGATATTTGTTTTCCTTGACCAGAGAGCAATGATTTTGTCTGTCTTGTTCACTGGTCTTCCCCAGTGCTTGGAATAGTGCAAGCAGGCACATGGCAACCACATAGTACACAGTAAGTATTTATTCAGTGAGTAGGCCTACATTTTGTGTAGTTTTCATAGATCAAGTTCAGTATTTTATCTACATTTTAACAAGATAGGTAGTAAAAAAAATAGTATAGAACCTTGAAAAGACACAATTATTATTTAATGTTTTACTAAATTTGAGTTGAAAAGCTTTATTTACCCTTGTCTTCCCTGTTCCTTGATATTGGTTTTAACTTAATTTTTTTTGTGCATTTATCTTGTTTGAATTTTTTATTGAAAAATGTTTATTTTGAAATCTTGAATACCTGTATTTCTTAAACAATCAAGTCCATTTTAGAATGAGTTGAGGTGAACAGAACAATGCACAGCTGGGGTTTCTGGATGACTGCAAGGCCAGAGGAAGGGCTCTTGCTCAGGGGTGCTCAGGTGTTTCTCCAACTCTCCCCCACTTTCTTACCTTGGGAATGTGGCCTTGCACATGCGCAGCTGGCTTCAAGAACCAGAAGATGTTTGTAGCACCACTTAAAAAGGAAAAGCAATGTTGTTAGCATAAGTTCTTTCGGAGTAGTAAACTAAGCCTGAAAAGGAAAGGGCGGAAATCTGGTGAGATTTAGGTTTCTTTCTCAGTTCTGGCAGTACTCTACCCCCATGGAAAGGAAGGGTCATAGGTGACACCAACAAGCCCCATAGGGAATCAAAGAAGAAGGGAAACTCTATGAGAAGATCTGCTCCCCTACTTGCTATAGGTACCTTTTTTTTTCCTGTTAAATTCTCTATGCTTGCTAAGAAAATTAGGAATGTATAGCGTAGGGGTGTGTCTGTGTGTGTTGCTGGTGGTGATGGGGTTGTTGGGAATGTTGATGTTGATTGTATTGGAATTGTTGGTAGTGGTGTCGACTGTTTTGATGGGGCTGTGGTGGTGAAGGAGGAGAAGGTGTTGGTGGTATGCAGAGATTTTTCTACCAATCCATAATAAGACCTGTTGTGCCATATGAACTAAATACAATTATTTTCATTTTTATATACTTATACATACATATATAAATTATTTTGGAATAGCTCTAAACTAGTCATTGTTCTTACTAAGAAAGAGACTATATTAATGTCTATCAAGAAATCCTAAGATTTCTAGGAACTTCTTTGAGTCAGATAAGGCCACTTTTCTATTTGTGGTCCTTTGGACTCTAGCCTTTAACAAGTTGAGTTGTTTGTCTGATGGTTGTTCGTGCACACGTGTTCTCTCTTACTCATACGGATTCTCTGTCAGGGTAAGATATTTTCAGCCTAGTGTTGTATCACCATCCTAAATCCTTCAAAGCAAAGGCACATCTTTTGTTTCCCCATTAAGCTTGTTGCAGTGTTAGCATCTTGATGCTGCAATGCATTTTTCAGCATACTTCACACACTCTGTCCCACTGTGTCTTTACAATAGTTACGAGAGGTAGGCAAGGATTGTTATTATCTTTATATGTCATTTGGGGGTTCATTTTATAGATAATAAAAACTGAGATTCAGATAAAATGAATTACTCAGGTCAGCAAATTCCAAACAGAATCCGGACAAAGACCAGCATCTTGTAACTCTTAATCCTTTTATCAGCCCGTTTTTCCTTTTCTGATCCCTGGTGACTTTCCCTCTCCCCCCCCCCCGCCCCCCGGCAGCAGATGGGGAACATCCTCCCTCTCAGCATTAGCTCCTTGCCTGGATCATCAAATCCTTCCTCTAGATCAGTTCTCCAGTTTTTGTACCAGTACAGAATGTCAGGTCAGCCCCTAGCTATAATTTTCCTTTTTGTTCCTATTAGTACTTGGCTTATACTTGAATATAATTCTGACAGATTGGATTGTGTCTATGCTAATTCTTCTACCAAATAGAAATATCTTTAGTTCTAGAAAACTGTATAATATTTACCAGGATTTTTTTTTTGTGGCAGCTTATATAATAATATAGAAAGACATACTTAAAAACTAACTTTATTGAGATATATTGTACATAGCATATAATTCATCCACTTCAAGTATGGTTGACCTTGGGTCCTATTAGTACTTGGTTGTATACTTGAATATAATTCTAACAGTTTGGGTTGTGTCTATGCCAGTTCTCCTACCAAATAGAAATATCTTTAATAGATAACTTTGAACATTTAGCATATAGTATATTCAATATTTAGCAAAACCCATGGTATTTCACTTACTCTACTGCCATTTACTTATTTGGATTAAATTTATTACAAGTTTTTATAAGCTTGTTTTCATATACTTTGAAAGTGGAAATAAAATGAGTATAAATAGTAATCTATTTTGTCTAGACTACAATTTAGACTTACTAATTTTAAAAACTATTTTAGGCATTATTGTTAGTAAGATTTTAGCAGATAACATTACATATATGAGTGTGTGTGTGAATTTGAGTGTCTATTTTTTGCCAACCAAGAGAAGAGTCTTTTGAGGACAAGAGTATTTATGACCATAAAGCTAAACAATTGAAAAATTTGGCACATTTAAATATTGCAATAAATAAGCAAGAATTCTTAACTCTTTATGTAATTTGTGTATAGAAATGCATTTTGCACATTGGCAGATGGGATTCATGAATGTTAAGAGGAAAGTTTGGTAAGATTTAGAAGAGAATGAAGTTAATTTTTAAAATATGTTTAATTCAGTGTTCTTTAATTATCTTCCCAAAGCATTTTAAATATGTAACTGTCATAGCACTACCCACATGGCATAATATTCTTTTAATTTAAAATATTTACTGAGTATCTACTGTATGCCAGGCAAACTGCTCAACAGTGGGCATACAATACTGAATAATATGGTATAATCTCTGTCCTTAAAGAACCTAGAGTTCAGTGTGATAGACATATGAAATAAACACGTGACTATATAATAAATTATGGTCATAACTATGAATAGTAAGAAGCAAATTACATGAGCAAGAATAACTGGGGAATCATGATTTGTGGTAGTAGGGAAGACCTCTCTGATAAAGTGGTATTTATGTGAAGATCTGAAAGATGAGGCGGCATTACTCAGTTTAGAGTAGGTTAAGAGTAGCTCAGATGGAGGGAATAGCATCTGCAAAATCCCTGTGTTGGGAAGGGATATGAACTGTTTAAGGAGGAGACAAGGAGTGGATATGGGTAGCTCAGTTAGCAGGTTATGGGAGTAATTCAGTCAAGAAATGAGGTAGTCTAGAGACTAGACCAGACTAGGTTAGTGGCCAAAAAGTTGGAAGTGAATGGATTTTTAAGAAATACATAGATGGTAGAATCACCATGACTTGGGGATGAATTTGGTATAAAGGGAGAAGGAGGTATTGACAAAGCTATTGATAAAAATAGGTGAATTGGAATCTATCAGATTAAACTGTTATTGTTATACTTTATCTTCTATGAACATTGCAAGACAGTTTATATGTGTATGACGGTGCACTTTCTAACAATACTACTTACTTTTTCTAAACTTTTCAATTGTAAGCTTCTTAGAATTGAGGATTTTCTTTACTTGGTATGTCTTTCAGAGTTCTTAGCCCTTTAAACTCAGTTTTTGAGTCAATTCTTTTATGTAGAGAAAAGAATACTTAATTTTAGTGAAAAAAATCTTAGATCTTTTTTTGGTGGGGGGATGACTTAGGAGAGTTTTCTTGAAGGCAGAGATATGAAATGTAAATTCTTTACAATTTGCCTTTGAGTTGTTATTTTGTAGGGATCTGGGAAAATACAAAATTCAATTAGTGGGCATGATTGGGCATTTATATAGTTCCATAAGTGTATGCCATTGAGACCTTTCAAAAGATAAATTAAAAAGATAAAAATTACTTCATTATCTGACTCTGGGGTATAGTTGTAGAACATGCCTACTTGGTAAGATCCAAACAGGAAGATACACAGTTTATATTCCATTAGTAATTGTTGTATCTGAGTAATTTAACTGGTTCCCAACAGATAGGACCAAGGGTAATGATCCCTGTTCAGAGTCGGGTTGAGGTCTTTTTGGATTGGGTATGACTTGAGATCTTTGAAAACAAAATACTTGAGAAGAATCAAAGCAATATTATAATGATGCTGAAAACAGGTTTACTGAACAGCTCACTTATCCATGTATCTAACAAATTATAATATATGTGAAATGAGGGTTTTACTCTAATCACTACATCTCCTTACTAAAGTGATGGATAAACTTGATAGCCATGAATGTTGGAAGGAAACACTGTTGTTCAATTGTTGGGTTCCATATTTTTATCTGCTGACATGACCATTGACTTTAATACTGTAGACGTTCTTTCCTTTTTTTAAAAAAACATTTTTAAGAGCAGTTTTAAGCTCACAACAAAATTGAGCAGAAAGTATAGAGTTATCATATAGCCCCAACCCCGAATTATCCAAATTATTTTCTAGCTTCTCCTTTATAGAAGATTCTGCCATAACTTAAGACTCAGAACATAGGACTATGCTTCATAGGCAAAAATAAAATTTTTACTCTATAACCATGTGTAGGTTTTAAATATACTTAATATAAATATAATTCACGTGTATTAAAAACTAATCCTGTTTTTAAATGAGGAAATGTATGCTTTGGAACATATTCATGAATAATTAGTTTTTGAAAACCCTTACATCCTGGCCTCCTTAGTTCCCTAACCTAATCTTTGGCCATTCTTTTCATGGGTCGAAAAATTAAAAAACAAATTGCAGTTCCCACTGTTTCATGGCCCCTTGCCTTTGCTTTTGCCATTTCTTTTGTTGATACACTCTTCCCTCTTTTGATTGACTTTCTAATATATTATCCTTAAAACCTCAGTTCATGTGTGGCTTTCTTAAGTAAACTTCCCAACACCCAGTTTGGGCTCATTGCTCTTGAATTTTGATACCGTGACACCTTTTGTAGAATTATTTTAAAACTGCATATAGTGTACATTGGATTGTATATCTTTCAAAGGTAAGCGCTGTGTCTCATTTACTTTCATACACAGGACTTAGCAAGGTGAACATGCTTGACATTCAGTGCTTGTTTTACTGAAGAACAATGTGCCGAAACTCATGTTTTGCAAAGTTCAAAACCATCATTCAGGTATAGAATTTTATGACCAGCTCTTACAAAGATTGGCTGTAGAAAGCAGACACTTGGAAAAGGACTGAAAAAGGGATAATGTGAAAATTGCATTTTAAAATTGCTGATGATATAATAGATTTGTATCTTGGCTACATGCTGGTGTTGCCATGTTAGGCCTTGAAAAATTTGGGTCAGCGACAGTAGTGGATGTACAAATGGTGAAGCTTAAATATGTTCATCTAAAGTTGAGCATCTTAAATCATCCCAGGCTAATTTTTTGTCAATCTTAGATTGCCCTCAAGTAGCTAAAGAAAATTGAAGGTGGGGGAAGTTTTCATGTAGTGCAAATAGAGTGAACTAACTTTGTAAAGTTGCAAAAAAATTGTTTATTAATCAGTTTCATCATTATAAATTGAATGACCAACTAATTACCTAATATGGTAATATCTAATGGGAGAAACAGGCATTTTTGAAAGAATATAAACCTAAGATTCAGGTAATTTGGCTCTCTTCCCAATGATGCCTTACTCTAGCTTTGTGGCCTTGAGTAAATTGCTGAAACTCTGTAATTCTACTTCCAAATTTGCAGACTGGTTGTTCTCAACTGTGGTGATTTCGTTCCACAGGGGACATTTGGCAATGGCTGGAGGCATTTTTGATTATCATGATTTGGGGGATGTTATTGGCATTTGGTGACTAGAGACCAGAGCTACTGCTAAGCATACCTATAGCACACGTAACAGCTGCCAACAAAAAAGAATTATTCATCCCAAATCTCAGTAGTGTCAAGACTGACAAATTGTAGGCTAGATCACTTATTCTAGGAGGGACTTTTCCAATCTAATTATCTCTTATTCTCAAACTTAGGCTGATCTTATTCTTTTTTTTTTTTTTGCCTATTTTAAATGACCTGAATAATATAAAGATGACATTCAATGAATTCAGTTGTCTGATAGGTCTTCAAATGATGTTTTAGTGATTTAGAATGAATTAAATAACATAAGCAGAGAAGAAATGTAAAAATTTACTACTCTGCACTTTATTGATTCAGCATTCTCAAATATAAGTTAAGTATAATTGTAGAAACCCCAGGATAGATGAGGATGTTTATTTTTTCAGTAGTGTGACAGTTTCCTGGTGCTGTCAGATAGGTACTGTTAGTATTCATAGAAAAGGGGAGAAAAGTATTTAATGTTGGAGAGCTTAAATACTATAATTTCTTTGAAAGCTGTATTTCAGGAAATAGCTTTAGGGGTGGATAAGCATCCCTATGATTTAAAGTAAGATTCATCAGTGATATAAAAATATTTTAGTATACTGAATTTTATGGTGTGGGATAGTTAAGAATGAGCATCAATGCTAGCAGAATTCTAAATTATTTTGGAGGAAATGTGTATTTCGAAATTCTTGGTGGTGATGAATGATTATAGCCTATCTGCTCCATATTTTTAGGATATAAAGGTTGACTTCAAGAACTTGAGAACAGGTTTTAAAAACAACAACATAGGTACCAAGCACTCTTTTCCAAGCGTAAGATAGTTTTTCATTTGTTGTCTATAAGGTCTTTTAAAGACTGTGGTGAAAGCATGAAAGGCTTGAGGTGGCTGTGGAAGGAGAAGTTGGAGGGGGGTCTCTTCATTTTGTCTTCTCACTTCTCCCTTATTCTCCTTCCCTGCTTGCCTACTCCAACCCCATGCACACTTACTTAGCCTGTATGGAACCCCAGTTGGAGCCCATGCCAAGTTCCTTTGATGGTGGTGCCATGTCTTATTTGTCTTTCTATCTCTAATGTCTGGCATGTGGTGGGTCTGAATTACTACTCTGTCCTCAGGCTTTTTCCCTCAGGCAGCCCTGGCATAGTTTCTACTTTTCATTCTGTCTTTGAGTCTCTTCTTCCCTCCATTCCCCCTCTACCTACCATCTCCCTTCCTTTCTACTTGGCTTGGCGTTTAAAATTTGTGTGGTTGAATAGCTACATTTTAACATTTGTAGATGTTTAGAGCAGAAGAGAAGCCTTCCCACCTGACCTCAATCTGCCACACTGCTGGAACCCATTCATTCTTCAATGTCTCTTACTCTTTCCTTTTATTACCAGAGAAACTCTTTCAAACAGCTAACTGATGGGTCCCCTGGTTTTCTTTCCTCCCCAGCAAGAAGATCATTTTTTCTCAAAACCAATGCTCCCTTTCCCTACTCTAATTACTATGTAGCATGAGATTTGACAGAGCAATGACAGGGGATGATTACAGAACAGTTCTTTTACTGTGTTGAAATACATTTGTGGCGTTATTGTCTCAAGGAAAACCAAACACTTCTCAAAACTGAGAAAAATGTAAGTCAGCAAGCAAATCTCTAACTCCCCATGATAAAAGAAATTGAGCGTGGTAGAGCTGTCAGTTCTTTCTCTACTGCTATGTCAATTACTTCTCTTCCCCTCAAAATAGAACTGGTATATAGACAAAATTCAAGCTAGCAGTAGAGATTCTGGACTACCTCCATCATTGGATTTAAATCCATAGTGTTTCCCAAGGGCCTGTTCATCCCTGTTTTGCAGTGCACAGTTGTACTCTTCATCTTTTTTGTGTATGCTGAAAAGGAAAATGATAAAGGAATGGATCCTTCTCTTCCTTCCACTTTGTCATCCTGACCCTGGTTGTGCTGGTGGACTTCTTTATTAATGATGCAAGGTCCAGTTATCTGCATTGTGCTTAGCTGGGCATCATTTTTCATATCCTACTTTTTATCAGTCAGCACTGTATTGAATAGTCTTGGAACTCATTTACCTGGCACACTGTGTCTGACTATGCCATAGCCAGCACACTTTCGAATAAAAATGCTTACATTTGTCGGAACTGAAGGGACATACCTGTATTTCTGATTGGCTCCCAAATTTGTCTGTTGATGCCCTGAAGGTAATTGTCAGTTGTTTTATTTATAGAAATGGTTTATTCAGTATAGTCCTATCTAGTAAGCTGCCATATGGTACCTTAGTATGCCATCAAATGGGTAATCAAAGCTTAGGGACTAATTTCCAAGAAATAATAAAACAAATTTGAGCTTTATTTGGGACAGTCTAGGCATCAGTGACTGGAACACTGAGAAAGGTTTTGCCTTTCTCTCTGCTATTTGATAGATAACAGTTTTTAAACAGGTATGCCCAGTATAGTACTTTAAAATGTTTTATTTTTATAATTTAAAATCAGTATGGACTAGAAGAATAGAAACGAAATGACTCAATTTATCCCCCTGTTACCTTTATACTGTTCTTGGCAATATGCTTTCAGATAATCATAAAAATAGAGATGGAGTCATATATATGAAATTAAAAAATAAAAATAAACCTACCTATATACATATTCAACTTGTTTTTTCAGTTAATTTGTCTTGGAGCAGGTTACATGTCACAATATGTAGGTCCACCCTGTTCTTTTTAACAGCAGTGTGGTACTCCAGATCATAGATACAGTGTCCATGATTTAGGTATGTCTTCCACTGTTGGTAAACACAAGGCTATTTCTAGTGTTTCACTGTTATACATAGCAACTTAGTGAACATTGTTGTACCTATATCTTGGAGTAAATAGGTTGACGTTTTTGTAGGATTAATATGTAGAAATAGAATTTATCACTCAACAGTTATGCATATTTTGAATTCTGATGGATATTCTCAAACTGCTTCTCCCCCGATATTCTTTTAATTGGCATGTTCACCAGCATTGAAGGCAAGTGTTTATTTGCCCCACACCCCAGTCAGTCACCAGTGTTTTTCTTGATGGAAAAAAGTTTTAAGATTCTTTGGTGTTTGGGCCCACAATCCTCACCCTGACCCCACTCACCAAATAGATTCTTATTGTACTCCATGGAGAGTACAAACAAACAAAACTGGAGATATGGATCTTTTGAGCAGCTTAACCAAACCTAAGCAAAGCAAATGAAGTAATAGTTAAACAGAGTTTTCTGCTCACCCCTGTGCTAAACAGGCAGGCAGGCTGGATCGCGTGGAGAACTCCCGCACAAAGTGGGATTGTCGTGAACCAGTTGGCAAGTCAAAGGTGTTTCTCCACTTCTTCCTCCAAATTCCCAGCCTGAGTCTTGGATCTAACGACTTCAATTCGAAGAAGTCCACACTACTAGTGTTCAAGTGATACCATTTACTTTAAGACTTGACAGTCCCCCTTCTCAGATCTTCTCAAGTGAGACAGCAGCCCCTGGACCCGGCAGCAAGTGTGTGTGAGAGTCTGGGAGAATAAGCACCCCCTCCCAACCCCATGCATACACATGCACAAAGAGAGCAAGACAGAGGGAAACATTTTTCCAAGGGAGTCCAAAAAGTGAGCAAGGAGCATGGATAAGAGTGTTAACTGGGTGTTATCCCAGCTACTGGGTGGGAGGGGGAATTTTTGTTTTTAAGACAAAGTCTTAAATCTTGATCAACTTATTATTTGATAGAGAAGTGGAGGGGCATTTGGTAGAAGAACGCAAACTTCCAGTGGGAACCATTACACATTGTATTAGATGTGTACTGCTTATCCTTGGGGTTCTTACCCATACTGCCTTTGTGGCTAAAACTTGAAATATTTCTATTTTTTTTTCAGATCTTATCATTTACTACATTATGCTTTGTTTTATATTTTCCTTCTCTTGATGTATTGTTTGCTTGAAAATAACAAATCTACCTGAAAAAAATCCAACCTTAACATTTTCATTCAGTTGTGCTTTTTTTAAAAAAATTATATTTATGGATAATGCACAGCAGTATTTTATGTTGCAATTATGTCTAGGTTCAATGTCATCTTTGCCACCTACTTCTTGCATTACATAAACATTCAGTTTATTAAAGGTATAGGAATACATTTTTTATGTGCCTTAATAGGAAATTGTCAGCCAAATTATGTCTTCTACTTAAAAATTAATTTTCTTATACACATGGTAAATTTTAGGTAAGCCAGCTCAAATTCTATACCAATTCAGGAAGTCTTCTATAAGTAGATTATCATGAGAAAGAACTGGTAAAATACGTTATATCACTTAAAGGTAGAGGGTCACTCCTTTTTGTTAAACGCTTAACTCTTCTTTTCCACACCTGACGTTCTCTGTCATTTCTCATTGCTTACAAGACAGTTGGGACATATATTGCTGTTTCCTTTTATTTTCACATGTAGGATAGAACTCTGAAAAATTAAAGGCTTTGTCGTGTCATCCTTGACTTAAATCATGAGCCAGGTATTTTGAAACAATTTTATATTAAACCATTTTTAAAACCAGCTTATTTGTATAAATCAAGAAATTTCCTTTTTTTTCCCATGAAGTTCTTAGTTTCCCCCCCTCCCTTGGAATGGAAGCCACTTGGAATGAAATGACAAACTGTACAATCTCTAAGTATTTTATAAATCTGATAAAGCTTTGTTTTGTAGTTTGAGATGACTCTGCGGGTAGCAACAAAATCTATTTGGAGGGTGAGCTATTATGCACCCACAGAGTGGATTTGATGAAATGGTAGGCAATTAAAGTTTACATAAACATGTACTATGTTAGAATAGTTCACATATAGCAAAGATAATTGGATTTTTTGGTACAGTAACCAACCAGTTAGACAATAAGAATAAAAGTGCTATAAAACTTACTTATGAAGACTGCCATTAAAAGACAGCCCTTGTTAATATTGAGAATTTTGGGGGGTATGAGTGGACAGATGAGTAATTGAAAAAATAATGTCAACATAAAAATCAAATCAAGGATTTCTGAGTTTGTTTTTCACAACTGAGTGCTTTTGAGGCTGTGTAGGAGACTGTGCACTTTAAAAAGAGCCCTGGGTTAGCAGGAAGATCTGGTGTTGGACTTGGCTCTCCTGTACATTAGTCATGTCACTTGCTCCTCCAAGTCTCCAATTCCTAACTTTAAAAAGGACTCTGTACTGCAGAGGAAGGGCTTAATAAATGCTTGTTGAATGAATGAAAGTTTAAAAAGAATCCCTTTCCAAGATTGGGAAATTCCATCAGGAATAAAAAAAAATAAACATAAAAAGACAGCAGCACAGATTTCCCAAAACCCTCCAATCAAACATTCTTTCTATTTAGTTTAAATTTGTAGATTTAGAGATTTTTCTAAAGAATGCATTTTCTTAGATGGGCACAGAATGACTTCTGGTCTCAGAGTATAATGTCATATTAACTGATTTAGAAAGAGTCTGGTATTCTACAGAAATACAACTCTGGATAATGCCAAGTTGTCACAGATGGGAATGAATTAGTTGTCCAAAACATCCAAGTATGTGATGCATAAAGCAACATTGGCAGCCTGTGGGAAAGATCTTATCAATGAAGTATACAGAACAGTGAATGTTTACTTCACAGAGGAAATGGCTTCAGAGACCAGAAAACTAAGTTGTCATAGAAACTCCCATGACAGATATTTTAGTTCTAGTATTGACACATTAAGTGGAGTCAGAAACAAAGGAAGTATATTATGAATATTGAACTAAGATATTGTGGTTTTACTTTTTAACTTGCTTAATTGTCCATTTTCAAAAAGATTCTTAATATCTAGAAGGGAGCAGAATATTTCTGTGCAAATTAGCCATAGATTTTTGCTGAAAAGCTGTATGAAATTGGATCTATTTTTCATAAAATGGTGAGCTTTTTCATGTTTCTCATCATAAATTATCTTTTAACTTGAATTAAAAATAATTTCACTGGTATCAATAGTGGCATAGGAAGGAATATGTCCCAACTGTCTACATTTTCATACATAGGATCCTTAATCTTTTACTTGAAGAATCAGATGGTAGTTATTATTGGTTTACAAGTAAAAAGTATTTCAATCCACTTGATAGTCAGCAATTTAAGAAAACAGACAAATATGAAATTACTGGATTATCTGGAGAGTTAGTATTTATTGAGGGCCTGTTATGAGCCTGGCTATGCTTGACTATTTATGTACATAAATCTCGTTGAATCTTCTAACTACTCTGTAATATCTTTTTATTTTTTGATGTATAAGCTAAGGCTAAGAGATATGCAATGATGTGGCCAAGATCATATCTAGGTAGATAGGCTAAGGCAGAATTTAAACCCACCGGCTTCCAAAATGGCACCATGCTGCCACATATAATTAACTAGATACAAAATCTAAGGAACAGAAAGGACATTTTAGGATAAAATGTGGCTGAGATAGGGTAAAGACTAGGATAATGTCCAGGCCTTACATGTGAAGGACCAAGTTAGATATGGAGTTAGACTTTGATAACTGGATTTCCAGCCTGGTGTGAAAATTTGAAACCCTTAAGTATGGACATGACCATATTTCCACATAATTTCACTAATGCTACTTGGGTAAATGATCCAAAGTATGCCTATCTGTGTTTTCAGCTTTTTAAAAGGGAATGATATGATTCTGGATTTTTGATTATTTACAGCCTATTGACTGGACATTTTCAGATGTTTCCCTGCAATATTTGTGTTATTGTTTATAATGTGTTAGATATTATTAAACAAAAGGCTTAAATTGCACAAAATTTCTTTATCATAGGACTTGTTACCAACATTAACGATCTTGAGAATATATATCACTGAGGAATTTGGACCAGTCAAATCATTAGGCAGAAAAATGTAATCATCTCGACCTCAGCCAGGCACCAATGATGGGCAAGTTAGTTGCACCATGTTCTACTGTGGTTGATGTGATGTTTTATATAAGTGAGCATAGATTAGTTGAAAAAGAGTGATGGTTAGAAGTGAAAGATAATATAATAGAGACTGAAAATTTGAATTGGAATGTGAAAAACGACTGAAGAGGACAGCTTTGGAAAATGTATAAGCAGTTTTTCTGAAGTATGTGTTTAAAGACAGAAAAAATATGTCTGAAGATGCAGTTGAGAAAGAAAGATATGGAAAATGGTGATTGGCCATAGAAAAAGGTCATTCATTTAGTATATGATTTGATGGATGCAGCTAATAATATGGCTACAGATAACCGGGATGATCCATTAATGTTTGATACATTGAGTTCCACTAATCTAACTCATGGATGTACTATGATGAATACCCCCCTCTCTGTCTCTCTCCATATTTGCTCCTACCAATATTATCAAACACTGTCCGTGGTGCTGAACTAGTGTTGTCTGTTGGAAGTTGCAGAGATGTTTTCCTTCTCCCAACTGCAATGCTGTTTCCTTACCTTGCGCTGTGTTTGATTATAAATGCAATATATAAATCTTTCAGTAATATTTCTTGTTACTGCCATTTCCAAGTATTGGATTTCATAGAGATTCCAAACTTAACATGGCTAAAACTGAGCTCCTGATATTTTTCCCAAACTAATTCCTCCTGCAGTCTTCCCCATCTCAGTAAATGGCAGCTCTGTTCTGTTACTCAGGCTGAAACCTTTGGTATCATCCTTTACTGAACTCTTTCTATTGGATCTACCTTCAAAATAATCTAAATTTAATCAGTATCTGACCAGTTTTCACCACCCTACTGTGATCATCCTTGTGCAAGCCACCATTATCTCTCACTGTTAAAGACTTTTCACTGGTCTTCCTCCTTATGTCCTGCCCCCGCCTTATGCTAACTTTCAAAGTCTGTTCTCAATCCAGCAGCCAGAGTAATTTTGTAAAATGTTAAAGTCAGATCATATCACTTCTTTTCTGATATCCTATGATGGCTTTCTGCTTCAGTCAGAATAAAAGCCAAAGTCCTTATGATGGTCCTTATATGATATGGCTTTCTTTACTGTTCTGTGTTCAACTTCTCACCTCCTCCTGTACTCTGTTTCAGCCACAGAGGCCATTTTGATGATCCTTGAACCCACCTGATTATGTTCTTGCTTAAGACCTTTGTACTTGATGTTTCCTTTCTGCCTGGGGAGTTTTTCCATCATTATATACATGGCTTGCTTGATCACTTTCTTCAGGTCTTTATTCAAAATCTTTTCCCTCAACTCTTCTCTGGTCTTCTTATCTAAACTTGTAAACAAAACAAAAAGCAAACAAGAAACCCCTCCCCCGTAATAGTCTGTATCTCCTCTTCTTTGATTTTTTTCCCCTTAGCATGTTTATAATCCAAGAAACTGTAAATTTTAATTAAATGTATTATTCATTTCTAAGATGTAAACTCAATGAAAGTAGGGATTTTTTTTTTTTTGCTTTGTCTACTGCTGTGCCTAGAATAATGCCTGGCACATAGTAGGAGCTCAATAAATATTACTTGAATGAATAGAATTCACAAATGATTGGTTTGGAGGAAAATTAAATGTCAATATGATAATTAGACACATTCTGTAAGATTATTTAGGTAACAAAGAAAATGTTCTTAGCATTGATTGCTTTATGGTTTAGATTCTGTTTTTTGTGTGTGTAATAAAATAGGTATGAAGTCCAGCTGTTTAAGATGCAAAGGACTTTAGCAGACATTCCAGAGCTGGTCAGTTCCCCAGGAGAAAGCTTACATGAAGTCTCTTTATCCTATGTATCTTGCCTTCATTATTTACCCTACTTTTAACATATGTCTTAGAGAAACTGAAGGTTTCTAGTGGTATAGGGCTAAGAGGGGTATTCCCCTGAAACGATTTCAGATGGAAAGAGGTAGGTTGTATCTAGTCTTATTTCTAGAAACAAGATTTAATATGTGTTCTTGACCAAAAAAAATAAATAAATAAAAATTAAATTAAAAAAAATCAATGTACACCAGCCACTAGGGGGTGCTAGGCATTTATATTCAGAGTAGGGTCCATAATCTCATTTGTGTTGGCCAGTTAAGATGTCTAGTCTAATTTCAGAACATTTCCTTATTTGTGTTCCTTTTAGTATTTTGTATGAAACCTACATATACTTAATACTTTACCCACTCCCCTTCCCCCGAATATATTCTCCAGTCAGAGCACTTAGGGGATCATTTGGTTTCTCACCTTTAGATACTGTGTTTAATTATTGGTAATCTCATTCCCATTTGCCAAGTGTCAGTGGCTCATGCAGGGAGGGTTATGGCATTGCAGGTCTGCTGTTGCTTTCCCACCTTTAGTAATTCTTCACTTTCCTAAAAACTGTAAAAGTCATTTAAGTGATTTTTGCCTGTGTGTGTAGGAGACTTTAAGAAAAAAGTGTTCAAAATTATTAGTATTTATATGTATGAGTCCCTGTTTTTTTTTTTCCTTAAGTTTTTGGTTTTGTGCTATTTTAGTTTAAGAAAATAGCAGCACATACAGCACCACCTTATTCTTTGTAATTTTTATACATGATTGCTTGTAAAAAGTAATGAGAAAGACCAGTATCCCATTGCCAAGGATTAAGCAAGAATCAAATAAGAGCAGGGGCAAAAGGTAGAGATAGAAATACATATACAAATAATCTTCTCTCTAACCTAATATAGCTTACTAGATCCTTAAGTTAAACTTTGTTCTTCTTTAGTTGGGACAAAGTACCTTTATTAGAGTATTCTGCTGGTAGAGATCCGTGTGTGAAAAACGTATCTTGATTTCTTTCAATACACTACTATATGGAGGGGTGCCTGGGTGGCTCAGTCGTTAAGCATCTGCCTTCGGCTCAGTGCATGATCCCAGCGTTCTGGGATCGAGCCCCACATCAGGCTCCTCTGCTAGGAGCCTGCTTCTTCCTCTCCCACTCCCCCTGCTTGTGTTCTCTCTCTCACTGTCTGTCCGTTTCAAATAAATAAATAAAATCTTTAAAAAAAAATTCACTACTATATGGAAAAACTGAGTCAATATATGTTGTCATATGTAGGGGTTAAAATCAAGTTCTTTGGTGTTATAGACCTTGGTTTAAAATTAACTCTATTGCTGTGGGTTCAACTGTGTAGCTCAGTCAGTTAAGCATCTGACTTTTGATCACAGCTCAGGTCTTAATCTCAGGGTCGTGAGTTCAAGCCCCACATTGGGCTCCACTCTGGGCATGGAGCCTACTTAAAACAACAACAACAACAACAACAACAAATAACTGCTGTTTCAGGCAAGTTACCTAAGTGACTTAGGCCTGTCTTGATCCTAAATTTCCTCATCAGCCCAGTAAATTTAATAATCTCGACCTCATAAAGTAATTGTGAGGATTCCTAGAGACTTATGTACCTATATTGTCAATAGTACTTGTGTAGTTCTTTATGCATATAAAAATACACATATGCATATGTATAATGGCCAACACACAAAGTGTGGCATACAGTAGCTCTCTACAGAAGGTAGTCCCTTTCTACTTTTATATCCAGATTTTTAATTTAGTTGTTAGATTATCCCAGTCCTAGTGGAAAAGTTAAAAGTTGACTTTGTTCTCCCTTAACCAGTACAATATGTGTAGAAATCACTGGTAGGAATTCTGTCATTAGAATTTTTAGAATGTAAGTAAAAATCAGTATTTTGCTTTATGAAGATATTTTTATTCTCCTGGGTAGAATTCAGAGAAGAAATCAGTACAAGGTAATTCACTCAATATTAAAGTCGTGCATGTTGAGTTTTGCTTGATTGCAACACTGCAGGAATAATAATCTTTGTATGCAGTTCTTTCTTTAGCTTAATGAATGCCAAGACCTAGTCCTCTGTAAAATGGGTGCCATAGCTTTCCGTGATGCACTGTCCACGTAAAATTATCTGTCACTCCATATTTTCTATAGTTTCACAGGTCATGTGTTCACAGTTTGTCTGAGATGCTGCACCATGTTAGAGAATGATAACAGTATTATATTTAAGTCTTGGCTCTTGTACTCAATAATTGTGTGATTTGGACAAGTCCATTAATTTGTTTGAAATACACTTCTTGTCTATAAAGAAGAGTAATAATTTTATGTGTTGTGTATCCTTGTATTGGGGCTTATGTGAAAATATAGACATGAGAGCTTTTATAAAATGTAGGATGCTCTCCAAATGTAAGATGGTTTTTGTTGCTGGGCTGGTGGCTGCTTCTTCCACTTGTCAACCACGTTTCGAAGCAATATAGCGTTGCTGTTTAAAGTAGAGAATATGTAAGAGGCCCCAGATGATGTGAGGAAACCACATTTTTCTAGTTGCTTTCTCAAATGGCAGTGGTAAGAAGTCTGAGACAGAAAACCAGAGAATTAATTAGGAGATGGTTCTACATTTGCTTAAGAAAATGAAGTTTTTAGGATGCTTTGGAAATTAAATAGTATATAGGAATCTGTTACATTTTTCTACATGAGTGTTTCAAAGTATCCTTTGAGTAGGACCCAGACAGATTCTCCTACCTAATCCCAATATGCCTTTTTCCTTACTGGGGATGACACCATAGAAGATTCTGTCACCCGGGGCCATCTGCTCTCAGGCTTTACAGCAGATGACAGTCACGGGGCTGCTTCTTGGGCCATAATGAACATCACGTGGGCCCTCCAGCCCCTCTTGCAGGGCTCTTTTGTCATCCTTCTTGCTTGAACAAGGGTTTCAGACGGTGCTCTGCTGCTGCCATCAGTTATGACCTGGCTGCTGAATAATCATGTTTCTCACATTTTATTCCACTACTCCAGCATATTTGTCTTAAGACATGGTTAATTTGACTTGTATTCATTGGTGGCTTACGCATCATCTACTTAGAGCGCAAAAGCCTGGATTTAAAAAAAATTTTTTTAATTGTTTTTTGTTTCTTTTTTGGCTTCAGTGATAGATGTCTTTTATAAGTGTTGTAAGAAACCTGCTTCTTGTGGAAAGTAGACTGGACCTATCCCTTGGTAACATAAAAATATATTTCCCTCTGACGAAGAGCTTAACATGTGTATAGTACATTTTAAAATTTTAATGTGTTTACAGCTTGTGTTGTTACAATGCCTTTTTGGTTGCATTGTAACTTGGCTAAATATGCCATTTTAAACTGATATTTAAAACTGTATTAAGATCCTGTGGCTATTGATAAAAGTACTTTAGTAGAAAACACTGTGACATTTAAAATATTGCCACATTGTATTAGGTGACTTTTCTTTGACATTATTGCAAACATTCCATAGTTGATATTTAGCCATTTTTCTGATGCCAAGTGCCTTGCATAAGGCCTTCTGAGTATATTAATGCTTGTGAATTATACATTTCAGCGGTACCCAGAGAGGGCCCCCTCCTAAAAAAAAAAAAGTTTCCTCCATTGGTTTTCTGATGGAGATTTGCTAAAATTCCAGATGGATTACTTGGAGTTTTGTTTTGAACAGGTAGCTTCATAAATAAAGTCACTCAATTTTGAGTGATTCAATGAATATTTGTGTGCCCAATATGTGATACGTACAAGAATCAGTTGTTTCTGCAATTGTTTTCGATGGGCCTGGGGAAGAAGAAAGTAATCTGAACACTGCGTTCCTTAGTGTAGTAATAAAGGACTGGCACAGAAAAGGGTATGGGCAAGTTTGACCATAGGATATGTTTCATAGACTTAAATAAAATGTAATTAGTGAAATCTGTGATCCTGGCTTCATCGAGTTGTACTATAGTGGAATGCCTAGTGGCCTAGGTGTAGGCAAACAAGGGTTTTGCGTGGCTGTCTGCCACTAAGCCACTTAGCTGTGACCCCTTGAGCAAATCTCCTCACTTCTCTGGGCTACAACTTACGAGTAGAATGATGGAATGGAACCAAATAACTTAGAAAATGAGTCTGTCTTTTCTGAAGCCTGCTCACCTGAATTTTAATGAAAATATTGGTGATTAATATTTATTGGGAAATTGAAATATAGCAGTCACCATCTTTATTCCCATATTACAAATGATATGATTTGTAAATTACCAGTCCAATACTCAGTTCTGGTGTCACAGTCAGGATTGAACTGAGACCCACCAGTCTCCGCTATCCTTGTGCTTAGCCCTTATGCTGCACAGCCTCTGAGGGAAGGCTGACGAAGAAAGGGAAGCTCCACCTCTCCTGCTCCTCTGTGTAATTTTTCAAGATCCCTCTGAAAGATGCCGCCTATCATGAAAGAACACAGATGACCTTTGCAGGAGAATTATGTACTCTTATATTTCAGGATGCCCGACAGGCCTACTAAGGTCCATACTTATTTTTTTTTTTATTCAGTGCAGGGATCCTTTCTATAAAATCTATGACCAAAACTGTCTTTGCCTGGGTAGGGGTAGGTGTTGGGGTCAATTGGCAAAGAAGCAAGACCAGTAGCTTCTTTGAAACACCTGTTATGGAGAACTAGCAGTGAGGAAAGAAAATCTCTTTAAATAACCTAGTCTTCTAAACCACATAGAACTGATGACATTTGCCAGTGTTCATTCATCACCTCAGGAGTCATTCTCATTTCTCAGAAACGTATAGTGTCCACTTAAGTAAATATTATTTTATGTTGCTGATGTTGGAACTTTTGCTTTAGTCAGGAATATTCAGCTAATAGTTCTTTTCCTTGTTGTGCTTTTTGCTTGTGTGTGTGTGTGTGTGTGTGTGTGTGTGTGTGTGTGTGTATGTTTTCAAACCCACTGATCAATGATTTCAGGTAGTCAGCTACGAAGTCGAAACCATTTGCCTCTCAAGATGTGCTGAGTTAGTTTTATCTTATCACAACAGAAATGAATTTATTGGACCATTTTGGACTACATGGTCTTAAAGATACAATCTTAAATAAAGAGAAAGTAAAGGAAACAAGATGTCAATCATTGCTTTCTTTCCCAGATCTATCTCATCACCTTTAATATATTGTTCATTTCCTGCTAATGCTTTGAACACTTAAGCTCAATAAATATTTAAACTTGTGTGTAAGCAACTGGTTTTAGACTTTTAGAAGACTGATTGCCTGGGATTGACACTTCTAACCATGTAAAAAAATTTTTTTTCCAAAATACTCTGTAGTTTATTTTCTCCATTTATTTGTGAACACCAGAACTAAACCCATATGAAGGGTATGGAGGAAGGTATGCATGGTTTCCAGAAAAGTATTGAGGAGCTAGACAGTGTAATGAAAATGGAATATGTAACTTATGGTGCCCGGTCTCTATTTTTAAATAATGGAGAAATTAAAAACGAACATTTAACACCTTCATTCCAGCACCTGATGATAGTCATTGGGTTTTGTTGCAGCTCAAGGAAAAAATTGTATGAAAAGAATAATAAACAAATGGAACATATTGTTAGTAATATGCACACATACATTAGTTTACTATTTTAGATAACTCGTTCACTATTTCATACACAAATTTGATAAGAATCACAAATTTTCGAAAAATTTTGTAAAAATTTGTGATTCTTACCAAATTTGTTTCTAGCCTCTAGCCTATTCAGAGATGAGTAGTCATAACCTGAAGATTGAAATTGAGATGTTCTACCGTTTACTACCTCATACTTAATCTCAAATCTTTTCAGCTGTTCTCTAATTAAGCAGTTTTTCTGTTAGGCGCTTAATCTTACATCCCCTTGAAACCATGCTTTGATATTACCACCAGTCCAAGCTCCACCACTTTCTTGTTAATTCTGGGTTCTTGGGTCAGGTGTCTAGCAGAGTGCCTGGCTCATAGGAGTTCTTAAAATCTTTGTTTTGTTTCCCTTGCCTCAGAGCCTCACCCTTCTCTACCATCCAGATCCTGTCTATACTTCAAAGACTAGGTCTGGTCACATCTCTTACATGAAGCCCATGAGACATATATTCTTCTCTGAGCCAAATAAGGAAAGTTATTTGTCACTAAATAGATACCACTGTGAATTACTTTCTTTTTCATGTTGAATCAGTTGGGGCTTTTTGGCTAGAAGCTTTAAAAATGGATTTGGTTAACTTGAGGGAAGAAAGAAAATCTGGGGGTAGGCTGTGTGTAGCCCACTGAATTCACCAGTGCCTAGTGAACCAGGGCTGGAAATGGATGGGAACAAGGCAGTATCACATGGATGAGGAATGAAGAATCTGGTGCATGGTCTCATAGCTGGAACAGTCTGATCAGCAAGCCATTGATGAGATGAATGCACTCCAACCACTTCTCCCACTGTTGTGGCAGTTTCTCACGATGCAAATAGGAAGAGACCATGTAATGGGCTCAGCCCAGCCACACCAGGGCAATGAGTTGAAGGATTTGTCTTTTTGATTGCCCTAGAAGAAGGCCAGGTGCCTGGATTTCCCATCCCCAAAGACTATACATAGTAGGAAAGAGATACCCCCTTAAAAGAAAATTGTGATGCTGTTAAGAAGAAGAAATAGATGGTTAGTGACCAAACAAGATGTTTCCTACCAGTTTTGCCCTTCAATCTCCAGAAATTTTTTGAGAGCACAGATTGTATCATACTATTTTTTTTTTACAGTTCCTGTAGTTTATTCATTGCATATTTGTTAACCCCTTATGTGTGGACCAGTACCTATTTTAGGTGTTGTATATGCTCTATTCAGTAGTATATACATAAACATTCCTTTCTTTGGAAAGCTTGCCTTTTGGTGAGGAAGTGAGACAATGAACAAAATGAGTAAAATTTGGGTTGTGTTAGTAATATTGGTTATGGAGGAAAAATAAAGTGTGGCAGGGTGGTAGAAAATGCTTTGGTACAGAACTTGCAGTTTCAAAAAGTGGTCAGGGAAGGTCATACCAGGAAGGCGACATTTGAATAAAAACTGGTTTGCACAGGGAGCGAGCAATGCAGATCTGCAGAGGAAGAGCGATCACATCAAAAGGAACAACAAATGTAAAGGGTCAGAGGCATGTGTTCCCTTGGCAGGCTGAGGAATAGCATGGAGGCTTGTGCTGTTAGAGTGGAATGAAGGAGAGGGAGATGAGATCAGAGATGTAGGAGAGAATTGGACCACCATGGAGGCAATGCATGAACAACACGTGGCCTCCGTTTCCATGGGCGTTATGGTCTAATAGGAGGCACAGATGTGTGAAGACCTACTTCAGTATATTACAGTGAGTACCCACATCAGGCATGCGGGTGGGGTTCATTGCACTCAGGTGGCAGGACAGGCCTGGCTAGGTGTCTACCTGCCTGTGAGCTCTTTCATGGAAAGACCTGTCTTACTCATTTTACTTCCTTACCGGATTGTAGGGTGCCTGACATATCTTATTTTTTTAAAGATTTTGTGTATTTATTTTAGAGAGAGAGAGGATGTGTGGGGAGGAGCAGAGGGGAAGGGAGAGGGTGAAAAGAATCTGAAGCGGACTCCACACCCAGCATGGAACCCCACACCCCGCTGGAACCCTTGACTGTGAGATCACGACCTGAGCCGAAACCAGGAGTCAGATGCTTAACAGACTGAGCCACCCAGGCGCCCTACTGGCATATATCTTTTATGTGTATATTTTTAAATTCATTTTGGGTGACTGAATAATGAGTAGTTTGGGCACAATACTTAAGGAGGAGCTTTTTTTCCTTAATCACATATAGTGAGGCTTACAGAGATGACAGGGAATAAGGAAAAGTGACAGATTGGAAGGGCTGGGATTTGGAATCTCTGCAATTTATTCCTTACTCAGTATTTTTCCTGTCCCTGGCATCATTGCTTTGATGTTATGAAATACTGAAAACAAAAACTGCTAAAAAGGATTTTGGAGAGATACACGTAATATCTGTATTAGCTGCATGATTTGTAATGCCAATGTAGTTGACTATTTTACTGCAATATAGGGATTTGATTTATTGGTTTATTTGTGCTGTTTTATCTCCGTGTGGAAAATTCTGGGCTTGTTATTGTAATTTTTCTCTGCAACGTACCCAAAGAACCTCCAAACGTAAAATGAAACACATCCCGTATGGCTGTAGGCAGCTCTCAGGACGCTGATAATCTGAATTTTTCTATTGCAACTGGTGCTGCCAGTGTCTTCAGCTATTTAATATTATTTAATGCTGGGTGGTTCCTTCCACCATGGCCTCTTGAATTGTGAAGTGGCAGTTTGGTGCCCTTATGTAACCCAACGCTTGTATTATTTAATTAAGCAAGGTACTACATGAATCAACAAAACAATCCAAGCTTAAATCAGGAAAACACGTTTCAATTAGTGACAGCAGGACCACTGCCTGAGGGCCCCATTCATCTGGTGAAAAATATGACAATGCCAGAAAAATATAAAGCATTACTTATAATATTCTGTCTGCTAAACCAGTATTTATTGGAGTTGATAATTTTTGCAAAATACCTCTCGTACTTCCCTTTATATTCCATCTGTCAGTAAGTTTTTGGAGTCCTTACAGATAGAAATGTAAATTTGTGTTAAGTACATAAAACACCTAGTAAAGGCTTGTCTGGGTTCAGAAGCCTATTAATCAATTTGAAAAACATTTTGTGTCGGGTACTGTACTAGGCATTAGGGGTGCAAAAATGAATTTAAATATGAAGTCTTTCCTTCAACTTTTAACAAGAAAGCGAGAAGCCATTAACTAACATCCCATGTGATAATGGCTATGATACTAGAATATTTGGAATAGAACACTTTGAGAGTCTAGAGGAAAGAGAAGGTATTCCAGCAAGGCACAGGAAATGCTCCTGAGAAAGTTTTTATGATAAAATGGGGAAGAAGGGAAAGAGATTCCAGATGAAGGGGAACAGCATGAGCCAAGGTCTAGATCATCGGTAAAGGATAGCACTGTAATAGTGCCACATAGATACACACGAGAAGGCTGGCTGAGGGATTGGGATTTATCCTGTTGGTTAATGGAGAGCCAGGAGAGAGATGTTGTCTGTGAAGTTCTTGTGGAAGGTTTAAGTGAAGATGTCAGAAGACCTTTAAGAGAGAATAGGTGTGGAACTTATGAGGGAAGCTGGGTTGATATCCCTAGAGAAGGAATTTACATTGGAAGTGAAAAGGGCTGCTAACAGGAGGTCAGAGAAAAGTATGATTTGTGGGCAGGTTGAGGAAAGGATGTCAAAGAAGCCAGGCTTTGCCTTGTGTTTGGACCAGGTCTGCCAGCTATTTTTTTAATAGTAAAAGATAATAACTTATTAATAAAAAACAATGGTGATAATGATGTGGTAGCTAATATTTATTGACCACCTACTCTGTGCCAGATACGTTCTGAGAATTTTTTGTTTAATCCTTATAGCAACCCTATGAGATAAGCAGTATTGTTGTCATTCGCATTTTACAGATGAGGAAACCAAGGCACAGATATTTAAAGTCATTTGCCCAAGGTCACGCAGCTACTAAGCAGTGGATCTGGGACTCCAACGGGGGCGACCTGGCTCCAGAGTCTGTACTATATTATATCTCTCTATTCTAACCATTGTTGGGAGAAGTATTAGGAATAAAAACTGTTTTCTTATGCCCAAAAGTCAGGACCCAAGAGTGTTAGTGGTTAAGTCCCATAAAAGTATAGCATTAACAGA
The DNA here is from genome assembly GCF_002007445.2 of Ailuropoda melanoleuca. Lineage (NCBI taxonomy): Eukaryota > Metazoa > Chordata > Mammalia > Carnivora > Ursidae > Ailuropoda > Ailuropoda melanoleuca. The sequence goes on from NC_048232.1 coordinate 70,069,623, forward strand.
TTTTTTATCTTCAGATTTCCAAGTCAGCATATGTTTGTCTGATAGAAGCATCATAGACATATTGAAGCAATTCCACTTCTCAGAAAGCCCCCACGCCTCTTGAAACTACCCCTTCTTTTTAACAGACCAGCTGATTCTGTTCAACATGAGTGAGGATTGGGTATTCAATATTGCAGAGGACTATATCTGGCCTGTTGGTGGTTTGGGTAGGGGGCATGGCTGATTAGCTGATCCCTGTGATGATTAAGTATGGAATTTAAGGTACAATGGCTGAGCATGATGATTAATATGGAATATAAGAGACAATGGCTGGTGGAGTTTGGTGGTGGTGAAGATGAGGGGATGTAGTAGCAAATGTTTGGAAGGGGCATGAACTAAAAATGAGTTGGGTACCAACTTGACAGGAGATGACTGAGCCCCAAGATTTGTTAAGTTTTTGATGATTCTAAGCTGACAGTCTCATAAGGGAAGAGGAATAGAGTGCACATTCGATCTAAAACCAAGAAATACCATTAATGTAACAGGAATACAAAAAAAGGTGAATTTCACAGGGCCTGAAAAAGTCGAGGAAGACTTCGCCAAGAGAAAGGGATAAGAACTGGGTAAGCGTTCAATAGCTTGAGCAAAGATATGTTGGGAATGCATATGGTGGGCACAAAAGTTAGAACAGCCTAAGTATCAGGCCACATGTGTGATGAGGAAGGTGGGAAATAGTTTGAGTGAGGTCAGGTGATAGGGGCCTTCAAGGGAGTTTGGTGTTAGGGCATCTCCACTGGCTCCCTTTTTCTCAAACAAGGAATTAAATGAATACAAGGGTGTTTTAGGGTCACTGATTCTAATACATGGGATGGCAGAGAGGTCGCAAGAGGGAAGGGAAGTTAGACTGAGATCCTAAAGTGTGTGTGAAATGGATGGAGGCCTGGAAGAGGATGTGGCTGTGGGACTAAGGAGTAAGGTGCTTGTCTGTCAGGCAGTGTGAAGTGAGGATTGAAAAGAATATAGTTAGATGGAGTAGATGAAAGAGAAGGGACATGACAGGTAGGTTCCATATCCAGCCTTGAGGAGTGGAAGACAGAACACCACTAATGAGCTGCCTGGGAAGATAGGCCTGTTGCATTATCAGTTAGAAGATTTTTTAAAATTGATCCTCCCAGAATTATATACTATAGTTTACTGATTCCAAGATGCATGTCTTTATCTCTCTGGGATTAAGATGCATCCTTTATGTGCTGTTGGCCAGTCTGCAGTTGTGACGTCCTTGCCTTTATCTGTGAGTTTGTACCAGAACTTGCAGAATTAGTGTCAGTGGCTCCGATGAGAAAATCCGAGACAACATGGGATCCCTCTCAATGGCACAGAGAATGATTTTGTGTGGGAAGCACTGAGACTGGAAACACCTAGTCAAAACTGATTTGGGCATTCACACTGCAAACGAACAGAGATTAGGGATAACTTAGCCAATCTATTTCTTTTTAATTTATGTACAAGAATGATATAGGATAAAATACCAGTCTAAGTGAGTTTAAAAGAGCCTTTCAATAGAGATAAAATAAAAATTAAAAATGATAAGAAAGCATTATTTCATAGTTTAGTTGGTGGTAGTTTTTTGTTTAAATTCTCAGTACATATAATGGACATCTTAAAATCAGAGACATCTTCTGCTCGTTGAAATAAGGTAAAATATCCAGGACCTACTGCTTGTTTGAAATTTGCTTCCTGGGGGTTTAAGACAAATAATCATTTTAGAGACTTCTTTAGGCAGAACTTTGTTTCATTTTTGTAGATTGAGTGGATTTAGATGCTGTCCACTGGTGAATTTAGGTTGGCAAGAAACAATGGTTCTGTGTCTGTGAGCTTAGATTCTGAAAAAAATAGAATTATTGTAAAATGTGCTGTAGTCTACAGTGTATATTGGTCTTCTCTGAAGTCTGAGTAAGTAATGCTTTGCACATAACTATTCTGCTTGTCATCCAAACATGGATGCCATATTACTTTTACATAGCACTTCTGGTACACAAGGATGGAATAAATGACTTCTCAAAGATAAATGACATTAGCCACATTGATAAACTGTGTTGTGAGTTTCCGTTTGAATTTCCCCAGTTTGAAACAGTTTGTACTACTAGGTTGGTTCGGAAGAAAGCAGGCATTATGCCACTTACAGTTGGGGAACTGAGACCCAGGGAGGGTAAACAACTTGTTCAGGTCATGCTGGTTAGTAGGAAGTGCCAGAGAAGAGATGGACCGAAGTTAGGTGGCTTCTTGTTCAGTGCTCTTCTTTTTACTTGTTCTTCCTGAGTTGTTCTGGAGGTTGGATTTGGAAATAAAATAAAATCATATCCCTTTTTTGAGTCACAGCCCCTCAGGTATGTGAAGGCAGCCCTCACAAGTTGTCAGTTCATTTCCAGGCCAAACATATCCCTTTTCCAGACTGGCAGTATCAGAATTCCCCCAAAGATCCTTGAAGTGACATTTATTGGACGTATATTGGCCAAGGGGGCATGTTGGGCTATGAAATGTTATTTCCTGCATTTGTTTTTGGTTAGCCTCCTTATAGTGGCTAATATACTATACTATATACTATAAAACTACCTTCAAAACTAACAATATACTATATACATATACTATACAATATACTATATACATATACTATATACTATATACTAACTATATACTATATACAATATACTATAAAACTACCTTCAAAACTAACACATCATGTTATTTTTGAGACCCTGCTAGAATCCTTTAGGTACGCGTATAGCACTGTTTGACAAAACCCAATGAAATGACCATCTCCATTTGTCCAGCCACTGGTTCTTAAAAGTGAGCAATGGCAATTCTCTCTAAACAAAACAAAACAAAAAACCTCCACAAAACCTATGCCTCACCAGATACCTACTGGAACAGAAATCTGGGGACAGCAGTCCAAGTGTAGATATCATGAAAGTAAATACGCTTGAAAGATTCTAATGTATCCCTGAGATATTACTGTTATACTAATGAAGCCTAAAATGACATTTTAGAAATGCTCCCCCCTAATTTTATTTGCTCATACTAATCTTACCATTATTTGATATCATGATGACTTTTTCCATAAAAACTGTTACTGAGCTAGGTCTCCTTAATCTTACACATATTCATTCATTGATTCATCCATGCAACAAATACGCATACGAGTGCCTGGTATGTTTTAGGTATGGTGGACAAAGTGATGAATGAGCAAAATACATATTGCCATGGAGCTTATATTCCACTGCAGAGGTAAACAACAAACAGGTGGAAGTATTTCTTCGGAAGTGGTAAATGCTAGGAAGGAAGATGTAGCTGGGTAACAGGATAGGTAATGATGGATAGGAGGTTTCAAACTATACAAATAGAATGGTCAGCGAAGACTGAGGAGATATAAGTGAGGAGAGTCCTGAATAAAGTGAGAGAGCAAACCATAAGCAGATCCAGGGTGAAAGGTAGTCCATGCAGAGGGAACAGGAGGTGCAAAGGCCCTGAGGCAAGGAAGAAGTGTGACTGTTACATTTCGTGTTAGTATACAACCAGTTTTTGGTTCTGCATAGTTGGGCTAATCTTTCAGAAACTTAGGATGTAACTTATCAGAGCCTGAAATTTTTGAAATAATTAGGGGTTTCTCAGTATCCTTCTTTTATCTTAGTCAAGAACTTTTTAACAATATTTAGTCTACTTTTTCTGTTTGCTCTTTGTAGAACACAATAATTGAAGTCAGATGATTGTGTATCTTCAATGACATTTTTGTTAGTGCCTTTTAAGAAAGGTGTTTTGCCTCATTGTGGGTGTCTAGAACCTTCCTGGTAGCTGAGTCAACCAGATTGGTGGACCTGACACTGGCATATATCTCAGCCAAATATACTGTATAGCTTCTGACAAATGCTCATACTGCAGTGTCCCTTCCCCCCACCCCCTGCCGCCCCAAAGCCAAGGACATAATATTCTTACTCATTTTCTGGCTCTGAATGTCTTTGTTTTTGCAGCCTAACCTTTTTGTCATCTTTGGCATTTTTCACAGGCTCTGTCTCATTCCTGGCTTTAGTTAAACTTTACTGACATTCTTACAGGTCAGTGTTTTTCATCTGTTTCATTCATTGTTACTTGTTTCCCCTTCCATCTTCTATGTGCTTGTTTTAAAACCTGACACCCTCCGAAAGTTCTCTCCTAACTATGTTATTTTCTCTAGAAGCTTGCTCTTTTGCCTGCTCTTCAGAGCTACCTGTGCATGTGTGTGCTTGCAAGCACATGTGTGTATGTGGATGTCATTCTTAAAGTCTCTGGTTCCTTTTGAGGTAGACGAGTTCCTATTTAGAACATCCTGAGCATAACATCATGCTTGCTGTGCTTCTAAGTTTGGTAAGCACTTTTATTAAAAACCTAAATTCATGCTTAACTCAGCCTTTCTCTTCTTTTGTGGACAAACTCCTACATGATACAATTTCTTTTTCCTAAAGTTCCTGTTTTGCCAGCATCACCAGCCAGTGATTCTTTGTTAGAATTATGGTAAAGGAGCTGTTGCTCTTCTGTTAGCATAGTGATTAAGAGCAGGGCCAAATACAGTCCAAATCCAACTCTGTCACTTACTCTCTGGGTGACTGTAGGCAAGTTGTAAGGAAGACTGAGGTAGTACACTCTAGCTGCTTAGGACAGTGCTTGATACATTGTCATCACTTAATAATCTTTGTGGTCTCCCAGATGCCTGGGTGGCTCAGTCTGTGGGGTATCTGACTCTTGATCTCAGCTCAGGTCTTGATTTCAGGGTCATGAGTGGAGGCTACTTATTATTATTATTCTTATTCTTCTTATTATTATTATTAATTTTAGTGGTCTCTGAGATGCCTGGGTGGCTCAGTCATTTGGACATCTGACTCTTGATCTCAGCTCAGGTCTTGATTTTGGGGTCATGAGTGGAGGCTACTTAATAATAATAATTTAATAATTATTAATAATAATTTATTATTAACAATTTATTATTATTATTATTTTAGTGGTCACTACCACCATCACCACCATTATCATCATCACCATCAAATCATGTTTCTGAGAAAACAAATTGTCAAGGCCAGTCAAGAATTAGCAGGTTCTCTAAAGTGTCTGGATTGGTAAAATTTCCCATCACTATGATGTTGTAACTCTAAAAGTATTGTTCGTTCTATATTAAGAAAATATCCTTCACACCTCTGTTCCTAAGGACTTCAATTTCTTTTTATAGAGCAGTTTAATTCTCCTCAACTACTCCCAGAGTTATATATCCAAATCCTCATCAAAGTGTTCAACAGAATTGGGGGCCTTACTGGTATCAGAAAGTACCCTGGAGGAGATAATGCTAAGTGAAATAAGTCAAGCAGAGAAAGACAACTATCATATGATTTCTCTCATCTATGGAAAATAAGAACTAGGATGATCAG
>NC_048232.1:70075167-70075333 GCF_002007445.2 Ailuropoda melanoleuca
GGGGGAATGGGATAGACCAGTGATGGGTAATAAGGAGGGCACGTATTGCATGGTGCACTGGGTGTTATACGCAACTAATGAAGCACCGAGCTTTACATCGGAAGCTGGGGATGTACTGTATGGTGACTAACATAATATAATAAAAAATCATTTAAAAAAAAAAAAA
>NC_048232.1:70075354-70119006 GCF_002007445.2 Ailuropoda melanoleuca
TTAAAAAAAAAAAAAAGAAAGTACCCTGTAACCTAGAAGGCAGAGAGATAAAAGAGAATTCTGTTACTGTTAGGAATGATTGCCATCCCTTCAAGATAGACAAATTACTTTTAACTTGATTAGAATTTTGAACAAGGAGAAAGGAAGGGCTTAATTAGTCAGTTTAGGGTAAATAATTCATCCATGGTGATAGAGTGGCATGGAATAATCTGAGAGTAGTGGTGGGAATTTAGAGTTTAGTCTGAAATATATAATGTTGTTCATATTGAAAAAGTGCTCAGAAGGAAAGAATATTGATTATTAGACACTTCTCTTCAGATAGAATTTAAGCTAATAAACTTACTACTTTATTTCTTTCTTTCACTTAAAGTCAGAGACAAGGCAAGGCACATCAAAGATGTTCGTTCATTTGTTCATTCGTTTGTTCATTCATTCACTCATTCATTCCGCAGTTACCTATTGGGTGTCCACTGTACATCAGGCACTGTTCTGGGCATTAGGGTTATAGAGGTGAACAAGATAAACAAGGTGCCTGCCTTCACAGAGCATATATTCTGGAGGTGGGAATTAAATGTTAAATAAATCAGAATGATAATTTCAGCTGGAACAGGAGTAGTGCAAAGAGGAAAGAAACACAATATTAAGGAGAGAGATAGGAAGGATGAAAAGTTGCAGTTCTGGGAAGGGGGAGTACTTGGAGGTACAACTGGGTTTTATATTTTCTCATCTAGATGGGGAAGGCATTTATGGGTTTCTGGCAGGAGAGTAACATGCTCCGAATTTCATTTCACAGCAATTCCTCTGTCCCTTGTCAATAATGTATTGGAAAAAGATGAGGCTCTTTGTGAGGAGACCTGTTAAGAATTGGGTCCATAGGAAGGAGGATGGTGGTTTGGACTGGATGGGGGAAGTGGACTTGGAGAGAAGTGAATAGGTTCAAGGTATATTGTGGGAGCTGAGTTAACGAAACCTGCCAGTAGACTAGCTGTGTGGGATGAAGACAGAAGGATGTTTCTGGCCTATCTAATGGGTGGAGGGTGGAGTGAGCCCTTTATCGAGAAAAGCAGAAGATAAGCTGCTTTTTGGAGAGAGCGGGGATAGAGAGGGAGGGATGAAAAATTAAGGTTGTGGTTTGTTATGCTTGAAAAGCCTATGAGGCATGACGTGGAGGTATAAATAGCCAGCCAGTAGAACAGTCAAAACAAGAGTTAAATTTGAGAGGGTCTGTATATTCATAGTATTAATACCATGGGAATGGGGGAGATTGGCAAGGAGGAGAGAGGGGAAAAGAGCCCTGGACAAACCGTGGTGAAATCCAGTTTGATTGGTGGGTAGAGGAAGAGGAGATTATTAAAAATAAAACTTTTTAAAGCTTCTGCACAGCCAAGGAAACAGTCAAAAAAACTAAGAGGCAGCCCACAGAATGGGAGAATATATTTTCAAAGGACACTACAGATAAGGGACTGGTATCCAATATCTACAAAGAACTTCTCAAACTCAATACATGATAAACAAATAAACAAATCAAAAAATGGGCAGAAGATACGAACAGACACTTTTCCAATGAAGACATACAAATGGNTGATAAACAAATAAACAAATCAAAAAATGGGCGGAAGATACGAACAGACACTTTTCCAATGAAGACATACAAATGGCTAACAGACACATGAAAAAATGTTCAAGATCATTAGCCATCAGGTAAATTCAAATCAAAACCACACTAAGATACCACCTTACGCAGTTAGAATGGCAAAAATTGACAAGGCAAGAAACACAATTGTTGGAGAGGATGTGGAGAAAGGGGATCCCTCCTACATTGTTGGTGGGAATGCAAGTTGGTACAGCCACTCTGGAAAACAGTGTGGAGGTCCCTTAAAAAGTTAAAAATTGAACTACCCTATGACCCAGCCATTGCACTACTGGGTGTTTACCCCAAAGATACAGACGTAGTAAAGAGAAGGGCCATATGCACCCCAATGTTCATAGCTGCATTGTCCACAATAGCCAAATTGTGGAAGGAGCCAAGATGCCCTTCAACAGATGACTGGATTAAGATGCTGTGGTCCATATATACAATGGAATATTACTCAGCTATCAGAAAGAACGAATTCTCAACATTTGCTGCAACATGGACGGCACTGGAGGAGATAATGCTAAGTGAAATAAGTCAAGCAGAGAAAGACAATTATCATATGATTTCTCTCATCTATGGAACATAAGAACTAGGATGATCGGTAGAGGAAGAAAGGGATAAAGAAAGGGGGGTAATCAGAAGGGGGAATGAAACATGAGAGACTATGGAGTATAAGAAACAAACAGGACTTCAGAGGGGATGGCGGTGGGGGAATGGGATAGACTGGTGATGGGTGGTAAGGAGGGCACGTATTGCATGGTACACTGAGTGTTATACGCAACTAATGGAGCATCGAACTTTACATCGGAATCCGGGGATGTACTGTATGGTGACTAACATAATATAATAAAAAATCATTTAAAAAAGAAAAAAAGAAATTAAAAAAAATAAAACTTTTTTAAACAATAACAATCTTTTTTTCCCTTATGATTCTGTGGGTTGAGTGGGCTCATCTAGGTAATTCTTAGTTGTGGTTTCAAGCACCAGCTGGGGGTTGGGGTCCCCTCGAAGCTTTTTCATCCCACAAAGTTTGCCTGGCTGGAAAGACTCCAATGGCTGGGGCTTCTCAGGCAACTCTCTCTTTGAGGTCTCTCCATATGGCAGCCTCAGGGATCTGAACTTACACAACAGATGAAGGATTGAAAAGGAACAGCTCGAGAGGAAGGGGAAAAGCCAGGAGAATATTTTATTGCTGAATCCAAGAAGAGAAGTTTGAAGAGGGTAGTTGTCTATCATGTCAAGTGCTACTGGAAGATTAAAAAGTTGAAAGCACAGAAGGTGCATCATATTGGCAAGACGGAAGTCCTTGTGCCCTAAGCAAAAGTGGCTTTGGTGTGATTTGGGGGTTGGGGGGGGAGATTGGAGGGATTAAGGAGTCAACGGAAGGAGGGGAAAGCAGATGGAGATGGTGAGAGCATTGAGTTCTCTTAAGAAGCTGTAAAGGGGCCAGAGAGAGTAGGACCCAGAGGGGGGTGTGAGTTTAAGGGAATCTTAGACATTTGAGATGACACCTAAAAGAAAAGTTCATCTGGGTAGAGGACTGGCTGGCATATGGTAATTTCTCTGGGGCTTAAAGGGTGGAGATAGCTTGGAGTCAAGGTCTCTGTTCCCTTTTCAGCTTAAGGCAATCTCTCTCCCTCCTTTGTCTCTTGCCAGGGGTTTTTTGAGTATCCATCTGTGACTGAAATTAGCCTGTCCCTGCACATCTCAGTAACATGAGCCAGTAAATTTGCTTCCTTTTTTCATGCCTTAAGATACTTGCTATAGAATCTTTTTATTGTCCATATGATACATACATCTATATATGATACATGTCTATATGATGAACTTTGAAAGAATTTTAAAAATCATGCTGTATAGTTCCTTCTAACAGCCATCCAGACTAAAGAAAGGGGGGGGGGATGAGGAAAAAGTAATATTTTATTATAGAGTTGTTTTTTGGATGGCATGTATAACATTTACTTTACCATTTCAATGTAAGTTACCCGATATTTAGAATTGGAAAAGAAATCTGATGCCATCTGGTTCAAATTGTTCACTGAATACACGACATGGATGCCTCAAGTGAGTGAATTACCTGTGGAAGGAAAGAACCTAGGACCTGGGCTGTAACTTAGAAACCAGGTTTTGGAGTCGCACAGACATGAATTTGAATCCTGGCACTGCCCCCTCACAAGTCCTGAGCTTATAAAAATTATTTAACTGCTCTATGTTTGTTCTCTAATATTTAATCTGAATTAGTTAATACATTGACCTTACAGTTATTGTGAGGCATAAATGAGATTGCAGTTTAATTAGTAAGTCATCTTGTACCTAGATATCCTTTGTTTAGTGTTAGCTCTTAAATAGTCCCAAGACTTTGAATGAATTAATACTCTAAACACTGAAAAATTGAAGATCACAATAATAAGGGTCATATTTTCCTCTCATCTTATTGTTAGTTTTGGCTAAACCAGTAATTAGATTTTCCAATTGAAATTATTATTCAGATTAATTGTAGATTCACATGAAGTCATAAGAAATAATATGGAGAAAACCCACATATTCATTTTCCCCCAATGGAAACACTTTGAAAAACCCAAGTATCACTCATCAGTTTGGTGTTATAAACAGAAAATTTTTTTATTGATGCTAATATCTGTTAAGACATCCGAAGTTATTCTTTAGTACACAGTCCTTCAATAGAAAATAAAAATTATGAAGCTTCCAAATTCTATCACTGCTCAAATGGAAGTATGGATAGCAAGCATTTTGATTCTCTTTTGTAAAGTTGTGATTAACTTTACATAATTTGGAGCTAAAGCAATGTCCTGATTTGAATATCTGATAGAACCTATTAGACAAGAGGATTTACTGTGGCAGACTTCTGACTTGGCTTTGATTTGGTGACCTTGGCCAAGCCACTAAATTTTTTTATATTGTAGAGCTAATTGTAAACGGGGCAAAAGTACATATCTCTGCCTGATTCATGGGAATATTCTGGATGAAGTAGATACCATGTTTATCTATCCCCTGCCTATCTTTCCAGCCTCCTTTCTTGATATTCTCTTTTTGCCTTCTATGCTTGGCCATAAGAATGTTCTCAGTTCCTCAAGCATAGCATGTTGTATCTCATTTCTGCTCATTTTCTTAGGCTCTTCCCTCCACCTGGAATATACCCTCATTCCATCTCTGCCATGCCTCCCAATCTATTCACAGATATATTCCCCCCCTTCCCCCTCTAACTTGTATTTATTTTCCAGATCATATCTTTAGCAAAGTCTATAGGGAAAGCTCCCCATGACCTCCAGGCTGGATTAGGTCCCCACATTGTATGTTTCCTTAGCATCCTGTGCCCTTTTTTCTTGGGACTTAGTCCATATCCTTGCTCTGTTTTGTCTGGTGCCTATTTTCATCAGCATACAAAGCAAAGGCAGGAAAGAGTACTGTCAAGATCCCTGCTAACCACACTTATCACAGTACCTGCTGCAGGGTGGTGCTCAGTAAATACCCTGGAATGTGTGACTGAATAAATTTAATAAACCTACGCTTAGCTTTTTGGAAGAAAACACTATGCAGGTCAGGTGGAATTGTGGGTGGTATTTATTTAGCATGTGACTCGTCTAGATTTAAGACCATTAAATGTTTAAAACTATATCTTTATGGGATGGTTTGGTTTTCCTTATTTTTTTCCCCTTTTCTTTTGTTTTCATGTCAGAATTGCTGTGTAATTATCTTGCAAAATACCACAAAGTGTGGCCAAGATGAATTTTAAAAAAGGAGACAGGCCCAAAATAGAGAAGAATGTTTACTTTAATGCATTTAAGAGTTCTGAATGTGAAGCTCTTGGCAGTCCTCAGGAAAGCACATACAGTGTAGCAAATGACTGCTTCTCATTCTGCCTCAGATGGTGAAAATACCTTGCAGTTTCCAGGCCAGTTGAAGTCGTACGTGCTGTGTGCATCTGAATGCGCAATATGATGCTGTAACTCTAGCTCTGTTGCTGGGATAGAATAATGTGAAAGTGTGCTGTCTGCTTGGGTGTCTTGTACTGACTTTTAAAAAAAATCAAAGAAGAAATTTTCATGTCTGTGTCACAAAAGAGATCTCATTGCTTGTTTTTCTCCTTGTAGGAAGAGACTTATAAATGTTCCCCTTTGGGGGACTGGCCTTGACTTATCTCATTATTCCTGCTTTCCATTTTCTCTGTCTTAAGTGTTGGGAAAATCCCAGTGAAGCCAGCTTTCTGCTTATGCTCAACACTTACATTGGGAGGGAGGAGCCCAGACCTCTCTGTCTCTTTCTCAGTCATCAACAAAGTGTTTTGAATTTCTGTCAGGAGAACCAATGGTTCTTGTACTTGGTTTACCATCGAAATCACCAGGCAAACATCTTAAAAACTTAAAAAAAAAATTTCAGGGCCTCATGCTCTAAAATTCTCACTCAGTATGTCTGGAGTGGAACCTGAAAATTAAACTCTTTTGGTGATAATGATGTACAAACATATTTGGGAACTCTGTGGGAATCCCAAATGCTTGAAAACATTTATGTCCCTTTGATGCTTTAGGGTTAACGTCTCAATGCATGAACTTGGTACTTTGTGGTCTTTCTCCTCCTGGTCATTGCCTCCTGGTTCATTTCTCCTCGTGACCCCCTTGCACTTTCTCTCAAACCACTGGTAGGTTGTAGAATGTACCACAGGTTTTGTCTGCATTCGGACATGGTAGAGAGTTCTTACCCCTTCCATGCTCTGGGTAATTCCCACTGATGTCTTGGACTTTTCTCATCTCTTTTGATTGAGCTGTCACCCCTTGTCTGGGCTGTCCTTGGCCTTTGCTCCTCCCTTGCCTTCCATACTTATCACCTTGTATTGATTTGCCCTGCACATTGTGGATGCTAAATAAATAGTTATGGACTGAAAAAGTTGCCTGTTTACTTCTGTTTTTCCTACTGTATAGTGAGTATCTTAAAATAAGACCTGTGTTGGGGCACCTGGGTGGCTCTGTCAGTTAAGCTTCCGACTCTTGATTTCTGCTCAGGTCATGACCTCAGGGTCATGAGATTGAGCTCCGCATCTGTCTCTGCACTCAGCAGGGGGTCTGCTTGAGATTCTCTTTCTCTCTCCCCCTCTCTCCCTCCCCCCCTCCCCATCTCCCCCTTTCCCCACCCCTTGGGCTTGTATGTGTGCACATGCTCTCTCTCTTTCTCTCTTTCTCTCTAAATGGAAGGGAGGGAGGGAGGAAGGAAGGGAGGAAGGAAGGAAATCTAAAAAAAAAAAAAAAATTAGACCAGTGTCTTTTCCACTTTATAACCCTAGCACAGGTGTTGGCCCATAGAGAGTACTAAACTAATCATAGTTAAATCAGTGAATGTGTAAATTAACTGATGAGGAAAATAGAAAAATCCTGACCTTTGGCTGGAAAGATATTTTGATGGTTGTCATTGCTGAGTTGGAGGACATTTGCCTATTCATTAGACACATATTTTAATAGAATAAAAAAAGACCTTGGGCTGTTAACAGGAGTTGTTATTGTGCATATTGGAGAAAACAGGAACATACAGGTAAATTGTCCTGTATGTATTTTTCAAGTTTTTTTTTTTTTTAAGATTTTATTTATTTATTTGACAGAGACAGCCAGCCAGAGAGGGAACACAAGGCAGGGGGAGTGGGAGAGGAAGAAGCAGGCTCCCAGCGGAGGAGCCTGATGTGGGGCTTGATCCCAGAACACTGAGATCACGCCCTGAGCCAAAGGCAGACGCTTAACGACTATGCCACCCAGGCACCTCAATAAGTATTTATTTTTATAGATGTAACACCAATATAACCTGCTAAAAATTTTAAAGATACAAGAAAGTATACAGAAAAGTCTCCTTCCTGCCCCTGTTCCCTGGCTACTAATTTCTTCAACCCAATGCAATCAGTGTTACAGTTTTATGCCTTTTAAAAGATAAATGGTACCATATGCTACACAATTGTTCTACTCAGATTTTTTTACTTACCACTATGTTTCAGTAAACATCTGATGTAAATGAATACACAAGGACCTTCTTTTTATCTCTTTTACAACTACAAAGTAATCCACTTTATGAATGTGTCCCAATCCATTCATTCACTTTAGTACCTTATTGGTGGATATTCAGGTTCCTGTTTCAAACTGTATCTATGAATTAGTTTCCTTGTACATGTTGTTTGGGATGTACATTTGTATATGCAGGAACATTTTTAGAGTTGTATTTGCTAGATCATTGGGTACATGCCTTGTAATATTGGCAAATTGCCAAAAATGGGATTATCTTAATTGTCTTGTTAATTGTCATCACAAAACCCAGGTGGTGCCTTGAATATCCAGGACCTGTGGCTCTGACCATTAAGCATGTGGTCTTTTCTTAATAAGTAGAGTTGGTTGAAATGAGTTGAGGGCACTTGGGGAGCTTTCTGTAAGTTACCATTGAGGATGAGTTTTTAGAATGTTTGTGTATAGATTAAATACTTAATAATTTGAAGATACTTGTTCAAATACTGTTAATAAAAATAACTCTAAACATGTTCTCATCAGAGTTTCAACACTATTCTGCCACTGATTCTTGGAGAGGGGTGTGTGTGTGTGTGTGATTAAAGGAAGGAATTTGAAAATGGTAGTAAGTAATAGCAAACACAACAGTTGGCTGAGACAAAGACTGACCTAGATGGGCATGGTTCTTCCCTGTACATGTACCATCTTAAACACTAAAGAGAATCATTCTTTTCCTATTCTTTTCATTTTGATAAGGGTGGCACTTTCTGGTAGAATTTCCCATACTAGTGGTGCCAGGTTCAATATCACTTTCTTTTTTCTGTTTTGAAGCTATTGATTTTTGCCTTAGGTGATTTTTCTGGCATTACAAAATGATAGTCTATTATTCCTTATATCTAAATGATAGGCCCAAATTTTACCTGAAATACCCAATAAGAATTATTAATATTCACTGTAGCTCATAATTAAACTGGCAGAACTTGAATCATGAGCACTGTATTTTAAAACGTGCATTTTTATTGTCTTTTAAATAAGATTCATTTGTTCTTATTTTTTCCTGGTCATTGATAAAAATTTAGGAACTATAGAAATAGATTTTAAAAAGGAAAAAGGTCAAAATCTTGTAATATAAATGGAGAAATTATTGATATTTGGTCTATTTCCTTTGACATTTGATACAGGTATTTTCAAATACTCAAAAGTTTACTTTGTGTAATCTATGTGGCATTCTGCATTTTTCAACTACCATAATATTATAATACATATTTTCCCAGATTGTTAAATTCTTTTAAATTATTTTAATGAGGCATTAATACTCCATGTTATGTGTACACCATAATTTATTTAACCATTCACTTATTGTGGGATATATGTTTCCAATTTTTAGCTTTTATAAAATATGCCACAGTGACATTCTCTTTGAATGTTAGTCTGTATATATGATTACCCTAGATATATATCTGAAAGTCTCAATACTGGATCATAGGGTATAAATATTTTTTAAACTCTTGATACAAACTACCAAAACGCTTCCAGCAAGACTCTATTAATTTATAGCTCCACCATCAATTGATGAGATTGTTTATGTCACTATATTCTTTCAACATTGTCATTTTTTTTAGAACCTTGCAAAATTGTCTTCCTGATTGTATTTTTACTTTTATTAGTGAAAAAGAATATTTTAGAAATTTGTGACCCATTTTTCTCTCCCTTTTTGTTAAATAGCTATTCCTACCTGTCCCTTAGTAGTTCTGTCTTTAGGAGATTTACTACTTCATAAATTTTTAATGCTGTTTCCATGTAACCTATATTTCTATGGTCACAGATATTTTTTTTCAGATAATTCTAGTTTGCTTGCATTTTAATTTTCTTGAACTAGGCAAGTTCAGGAAATTTTATTTAGATCAAATCTACTGATGTTTTTCTTTGTGAATCTTTCCTGGGTTTTGTATTTAGAAATCCTTTCCACATCCACAATGCAGACAGATATTTACCTATATTTCCTCCTATATATTTTTACACATTAAAAAGTTGAAATTTCTTAAAGGAGTAGTTTTATTACACACCACCTGATGCGTTATAGAAGAGGGAGAGTATAACAACCACAGGGGATATTTGAAGTGAGGCTGCAAGGGAAGCAGAGAACTGAGGGGGCCAGGAAGCAAGCCAACCAGATGTGTGGGTGTGCCTGTTCCAGGAAGAAGGATTAGCAAATGTGAAGGCTATTAATGGGAGCGTGTCTAGCATACATACCAAAGGAACATTAAGAAGGCTAGTGTGGTGGGTGAGGGGAAGAGAGCAGGAAATGAGGTCTGAAAGAGAGTGGGCTAGAAGCGGGAGTGGTCCAGCTCTCATAAACCATTTTGAGTACTTGGGTTTTTACTTCTAATGACATGGGAACTACTGCAAGGATTTAAATAGAGGAGTGATCTGACTTGACTTGCTTTTTAAAAAATTACTCTGACGGTTTGATAAAGCACAGATACCTAAAGAAACACATCCAGGAGAGGGAAGACCCTAGCAGGGACCCTCGGGTGGGAGCAGCCTGGCATGTGGGAGGAATGGCAAGTTCTAGTGTGGCTGAAGATGGGGTAGGGGAAGGTGGAGGGCAAGGTCAGAAAACGTGGGAGGTCGGTGAGGAAGTGTTCTTCCTTCCATTTTTTTACTTTCTTATTGGTTATCTAGTTTTTACTCCTTTTTGGGTTAATTTTGCTTGTTTATAGTTTGTCAGAAAATAGTCCAATTACATTTCTACATTTTTCAGTACTCAACTGCTTAATTTTCTCTTAAGAATTTTTCATCCACCTGTATCTATCAATATCTTTTCTTTTGAAATTGGTGTTTTCTTATAAACTTGTTAAAATCTATTTGCAACATTAACGAAAAGAGTAGTATATTTTTTTTTATTATAAGAATATTTTTTATTATGTTAGTCACCATACAGTACATCCCTGGTTTTTGATGTAAAGTTCCATGATTCATTAGTTGCATGTAATACCCAGTGCACCATGCAATACGTGCCCTCCTTACTACCCATCACCAGCCATTAGCCATCAGGGAAATTCAAATCAAAACCACACTGAGATACCACCTTACGCCAGTTAGAATGGCAAAAATTGACAAGGTAAGAAACAATAATTGTTGGAGAGGATGTGGAGAAAGGGGATCCTTCCTACATTGTTGGTGGGAATGCAAGTTGGTACAGCCACTCTGGAAAACAGTGTGGAGGCCCCTTAAAAAGTTAAAAATTGAGCTACCCTATGATCCAGCAATTGCACTACTGGGTGTTTACCCCAAAGATACAGACGTAGTGAAGAGAAGGGCCATATGCACCCCAATGTTCATAGCAGCATTGTCCACAATAGCTAAATCGTGGAAGGAGCCGAGATGCCCTTCAACAGATGACTGGATTAAGAAGCTGTGGTCCATATATACAATGGAATATTACTCAGCTATCAGAAAGAACGAATTCTCAACATTTGCTGCAACATGGACGGCACTGGAGGAGATAATGCTAAGTGAAATAAGTCAAGCAGAGAAAGACAATTATCATATGATTTCTCTCATCTATGGAACATAAGAACTAGGAGGATCGGTAGGGGAAGAAAGGGATAAAGAAAGGGGGGGTAATCAGAAGGGGGATTGAAGCATGAGAGACTATGGACTCTGAGAAACAAACTGAGGGTTTCAGAGGGGAGGAGAGTGGGGGAATGGGTTGGGCTGGTGATGGGTAGTAAGTAGGGCACGTATTGCATGGTGCACTGGGTGTTATATGCAACCAGTGAATCATGGAACTTTACATCAAAAACCAAGAGTAGTATATTTTAAAAAATAACTTACCGCTATCCTTTTCTTATTCATCTATAGTATCAGTTGGGCTGCATTCAAATATATGGGATAAACCCTACTGCAGAGGTTCAACCTAATGGGGCTTTTTTCCCCTCACATTAAAGAAAGCCAGTAGGTGGGTAATTCAAGGCTAGTTCAGAAGTCTCTAGGAAGGCATCAAGGATACAGGCTTCTTCTACCATACTAAGCATGTATGTGGCTGTCATGCTGTTCACAAAATGTTCTCCAGCCTTAAAGTTCTGTTTCCAGACAAGAGGGAGAAGTGGAAGGGCAGAGGGCAGCTAAGACTGTCTTTTTTCATTAGGAAACAAATAATTTTCCTGGAACCTCCAGTAGTAAGCATCTGATTACTTCATGGCCAAAATTGGGTCACGTAACTACTCTTACCTTTGGGGGAGTCTCTAGGAGCAAGTATTTTGAACTGGATACATTGCTGCTTTGACTATAATCTGCACTTTCTTAGTTAAGAAAGAGGGAACTAACAGTGTTTGCCACAACAGACAGCCTATAGGAGAAGCAGTACAGATAAGTTTCAAAAGAAAAAAAATATATGGTCTAGTCAATATATATGTAAAAATGATAAAACCTCTAACATTCCAAAAATGCAAGTTAAAACTGTTATCATTTTGGCTCATTAGGTTGGTAAATTAATAATAGTGATAATACTCAAAATTAGCATAAGGTGAAATGGCACTCCTTTAGGAAGTATAACTTGGTATAACCTTTCTGGAAGCAATTTAATAATACATGTGGTACGTGTGTGTAAGGATATCTCATTGAGGGTTTGTTTTGCATTTCCCTGATGACTAATGAAGTTGAACACCTTTCATATGTTTCATGACCATTTGAATTTCCTCTTTGGTGAGTTGCCTGTTCAAGTCTCTTGCCCATTTTTCTAGTTAATTGTTATCTTTTTCTTATTAATATGAAGTTCTTTATATTTTCTGCGTATAAGCCATTTGTCTGAGATATGCATTGAAAATTTCTCCCAGTCTGTAGCTTGACTTTTCAAAGCTCTCCTAATAATGTCTTTTACATACAGAATTTAATTTCAGTATTGTCTAATTTATCAGTCTTTTTCTTCATTGTTAGTACATTCTATGTCCTGTTGAAGAAATTTTTCCTCACCCCAAGTTAATATTTTCTTATAAGATGTTGTATAAAATTTATTGTTTTTACCTTCGATATTTAGATCTAAACATACTTATTTAAAAAGTTTCCTTTCTCAATCATTATCTTTGCCATAATTCAAATATCTTTATTCACATCCATCATCTTCTGAGCTCTTGCTTCTGATGTATTGGTCTATTTATCAATCACTGCACTAATACTATTCTTTCTTATTCTCTGTAATTTAAAAATAACTTTTGATATCCAAGATTTGGCAAATTCTTCTATTTTTTCCCCTGTTCATTTGAAACCTATAAAGTCCTTCATTTATCTTTACTGTAGAAATTACAGTATACTTCTTTGACCTATTAAAGTCTACTGTTAATTGAGGTACAGAAATGTTTTATATGTATACTTATTGAAGGCTAGAGATACTCAGCGTCTCTATCCCAAACAACAAAAGATTCTTGTTTATCTTTTTCAAGAAGGTCTCCTATTCTGCCTATTGGCTTTACATATCAATTCTTGCATAAGTTTGTCATATAAAACCTGTTAGGATTTTGACTAAGATTGCTTTGTATTTGGAGACCAATTCAGGGAGAATTGATATTTTAAATGTATTGAAACTTTCAATCTGTGAACACAGTATAGCCCTTTATTAGTTTAAGACTACTTAGTTTTCTTAGTCATGTTTTCCAGTTTTCTTTATACATAATGCATAATATTATTTTTAGGTTTAGTCATAGATATTTGTTATTTTGATACTCATACAATGATATTATCTTAAATTTAATTTTCTCTATTGCTGGTATTAGAGATATATTTAATGCTTAAATTACTGACTGTATATTCAGCAACACTGCTAAATTTATTTGTAGATTCTTGGATTTTCTATAAACGTAATTATATCATCTGTAAATGATGATAGTCATGTTTGTTTCCTTTCAAACCTTTTATCTTTCCTGTCTTTCTGTCCTGGGTAATTTCATCTGTTCAGTGTTGAACTGGTGATAGCATGCATATGTACCTTATATTCTATCTCAAAGAAAAACTTATAGTAATTCATCATTCAGTACGTTGTTTGTTGCAGATTAATCACCAGGTAAAGAAATTTCCCATTTTCCCCTAGTGTGCATATGATTTCTCTCCTTTGTTCTGTTGACTTTCAAAACTTTTTTATTTTGAAAAATTTCAAATTTATGGAAAGGTTGCAAGAATAATGCCACGTGTTGCTTAACACTTTTTGTTTAGATTTTCTCATTGTTGGTATTTTTCACATTTATTTTATCACTGTCTATTCATATTTTCATTGTAACTGTTCCTGAAACATTTGGGAGTCAGCTGTGGTTATATGACCCTGTAATCTTAAGTATCTTCTAAGAACAAGGATATCCTCTTATAAGCCACTGTACAATGATCAAATTCAAGAAATATGACATTAGTTTGCTTCATTATCTAATGTGCAGTCTATAGTCAAATTAACCCAATTACCCCAATAATGTCCTTACAGCAAAGTTTTTCCTCTCTGGGCTCAGATATTGTATTTAGTTGTCTATCTTTTTAGTTTCCTTTAATCTGGAACCTCAAATTTTCTTTGTCTTCACTTTTACTATGTACTTTTTATTTCTTTTCTGTATTCTTTTTTTTTCTCCCTTTCTTGCTTCCTTTTGGTTTGGGCATTTAAACAAATTGTTTCTTCCTGTTGGTATAGACTATAGTTTTTCCTTTCAAACTTTCAAGACTATAGTCTTTCTTACCTTTACCTTATATATAAATTATAGCATTTTTTCCTTGACTTATTAAAGTCTAGTGTTAATAGTAGTATCCATAGAGTTATAACATGTATATTAGTCAAGGGCTAAAGATAATATCTCTGTCCTCTTTGCCAATAGCACAAGGATCTAAATACTAAATCTTCCCACACCTTTATGTAGTACTTTGGCTTAGTATTTTACTTATACCTGCTTTCTGGTCCTCTTATATTAACTATTACTTCTTGTTGTTTTTATAGTCAGTAGTTTTATGTAGCTTTCCCAACATAATAACCAGTTTATTTGCTTATTATTGCTTTCTGCATTTCACTTATTCCTTCTGGATTCTGCTTGGTTCTTAATAAGGAGCATCTTTTTTGGCTCTGTGCATGATAAATCTTTAATGTTTGCTTGAAAATGTCTCTTTTGGTTCATTTATGAATAATAGTGTTGCTGAGTATAGAATTCTAAAGTGAGTTATTTTTCCTCAATTCTTAGAAGATAATTTCTTAGACGTTCTTGGAAGATATTTTTTCATTGCTTCCTGCATCTTTTGTAGCTAATGAGAAATCTGTCAGTCTACTCATGTTTTCTTTGTTGGCAGTTGTCTTTATTTGCTTTAGCTATGTCCTCTTTTCTTTGAAGGAGTGCAGTTTTAAGTTGTGATAGCTGCAGTCAGGTTAAGAAGTATTAGAGACCCATGTCTTCTTTCAGTTGTGAACATTTTTCAATCACTAGCTTGAATTTTTCTCTCTTGCTATTATGTTTTCTTTCATTTTAAAACTTGTGTATACACAGTGTTGACTATTCTTTGCTTCATGCTTGCTTAATGGATTTTGTATATTTTTCATTTCATTTCTCTGTACTGCATTCTGCATGATTTCCCCAGTTCTACCTTCTAGTTTATTAACTTTCTTAAATTGGCTTCTTTTTTGGTTCTTTTTCAGAACCACCTTTTATTCCCATAGAACTGTAGTCCATTTTACTAATTTGATATAGTAAAACATTGTCTCTTTAAAATTTTTCTATTTCTTTAGTTCTTGGGGCACTAATTATTATATCTTATATACTTCCTCATCATGTTCCATTTTCTTGTGTGGTTTGTTGCTTTCCTTGGTGAACTGATATTCTGCAGGACTTTTGATTGTCTTGGTTGTTTATATGTGCGTTGGTGGAAGGGTTCCTTATGTCCTGGCTCCTACATGGACCCTTTCAGAAACATTTGATGTTTGCTTCTAACTGACTTAGATCTTGATCCAGTTTCTATGTTAATTTCTCAATTCGGGACTCTCACTCCATACAAATGTGAATTTGAGTTCTGTACCTGTGCATGATCAAGGCTAGGGTTTGGATTTCCCATAGGTGGCCTTTCTTTTTTCCTCTCTCATGGCATTGTTCAATCAGCAAGATTCCTTGCTACTTTCTTAAGTGAGTCAACAAAATTTATATAGTCCCTTTTTCATGGACTGGGTGACATTTTGAGTTCTTGGGATTTGTTTAAGGAGACTTAAAACTAGCTCTTACCTCATGTGGTCCCAAGCCCTTTTCTTTTACCTCCTCATATGCTCTATGACCAAGTTCCTAGGTTTTTGTGGCTTAATCTGAAACCTATTTGGACCACAAGTGTATCAGTTTCTGCTTTCTTTTCAGGAATTGAGTTCCTTCTTTGTTTTGTAGCTGGAGTAGTCCATTTTTATTTTCAAACTTGGCTCTGATTGTTTTATTTGTTATATCTGTATGCATAGCTTCTATGTGTTAGTAATGTCAGCTTGGTTGAGCACATCCTTTTTTCTCCTTTATTTCTGTTTTCTATTTTCATTAACTTCTACTTTTTGTCCTTAAGCTTTTTATTATTATCTTTATTTACTAAAACAACTTTATGCTAACTTTGGAGGAGATTTATTAAAAAAAAAAAAAGAAAGAAAAGAAAAACTTCCCCATAATCTCATAATTGGGGCAGAATGGCCTATTTTTAGTCTCTGGATATCCTTCAGGGCTTTATTCATAGGATTTTGTGGTTACAATTATGCCACATATTTAATTTTGTGTTCTAACTCTTTTGTTTACATTTTTTTCCACATTTCTAAGTAATCCTCAAATTATCCCTTTTGATGGCTCTATGATAGTTTCTTGATGTACTCTATAATGCTTAGAAAGTTTCCTGTTTTCAGTTTTTCATTGTTTTAAACAATTTTTCCCAGAATATTTTTTGCATATGTAGCTTTTACATTATTTTCTTGGCTAAAATCTCAGGAAGGAAGATGTTCAATTAAAAATTCTTGGTCAGGCATTACCAATTTGTCCTTTGAGTGGACTTTCTCATCTTATAGTAACTTTAGGAATACATTTACATAGCAACCAAAAGCATTTATTTAACACTTACCAGGAGGGCAGCTCCGTGCATTTTGAACACCATAGTGATTAATAAGACCTACTTCATGTTTCAAGTAACTTGCAGTGAGGTCAAAGATGTAGCTGTGTTAAGTTTTATAATATTAGGGCAAAAGGAATAAGTGCTATAGTCAAATCTAATCAAGGAAGAAATTTCACAGAAGAGCTTACATTACAGCCAAGTGTAGAGGAGAGAGTAGGATCTCCCTGGGCAAGGAGAGGCTGGACAATGTTCCATGCTGAGAAAAGTTAATGGACAAAGCCAGAGGCATGGAAAATTCTACAGTGCATTTAGGGAACATTGAAATTGATGGTGTGGCTGGAACAATGGATGAGGGAAAGGAGTAGGTGGCAGATGAAGTTGAAGGAAGGTTGTTGGATTGTAGATCTTGAGTACTTTACTAAATGGTTTTGAATATAATCATCCAGAGTTTCATTTCTGCCTCTAATTACAAATGCTGGGTTTAGAAAAGCAGCACGTATTGTAGAATCATGGTACCTTATGGTAGGCAGAGCTCTTAGCCAGTTCTCTATTTTATAAATGAGGAAAATGATTGCTATTTTAGGAAACTTTTCCAAGTTTACACCAATATGTTGAGGTATATCTGAAGGTAAACTTACTCCCCTTTTCAGGAAATATTTGCTGAACATCTGTTCATGGCTCTAAGCACTGCTTCTGAAGAAAATGTGAATAAAGAATATGGCCAGCTGTCATAGCTGGTCAGGGAAAATAGAAAAATCAATCATTGTAAAACAGAGTGGGGACAATGATAGAGATGGGTAGAAGGTATTCAGAGAACACAGAAGAGGGGCTGCTATTTTAGCTTGGCAAAGTGGGTGGGGGAGAAATTGTGGAAGATGGTGTCTATATTGTATCATAAAGAGTGGGTAGGAAGAAATTTGCTAGTTATGTGAAAACTGTGGTGAAGGAAAGGTGTTCCAGTACGAACAAAGGCATGAGGTGGGAAATAGCAAGGTGAATATGGGAACCAAAGCCATTTCATATCGTAGGAGAATCTGTTGTGAGGCAGAGTGTTAGGATCTAAAGCAGCTACTAGATGGCTAGATTGTGCTTGTCGTGGTAAGCAGTATGGGCTTTATCTTTTAGGATAGCAGAGGATCTTAAAATATTTAAGAGGGAAACTTGGCAGGACTTTCTGGCTGATTGGAGGTAGGTGTAAGCCTGAGGGAGAGATGAGCAGAATATGATTCTCACATGGACTTACGTTTCTTCTCCAGTTAGTTGGGTTCATCAAGTTTTAAGGTGGTGGTGCTTTTGTTTCAGTAGAAGCGGTGCACTGTGGTGTCTAGGGCAGTAGAGCAGCCCTTATTTGGGCATATGGAGGTTCAAGCATTTTTGAAATGCCTGAGAGGACGTCCAGGTACATTTGGCGGTAACCTCCAGGGGCTATAGATATTATCACATTTTTAAAAACCCCTCTTTATTGCTAAGAAGTTTGAAGGTATAAAAAAACATAAGGTTCAGGGGCACCTGGGTGGCTCAGTCGTTAAGCGTCTGCCTTTGGCTCAGGGCGTGATCCCAGCATTCTGGGATCCAGTCCCGCATTGGGCTCCTCCACTGGGAGCCTGCTTCTTCCTCTCCCACTCCCCCTGCTTGTGTTCCCTCTCTCGCTGGCTCGTTCTCTCTCTCTCTCTCTCTCTCTCTGTCAAATAAATAAATAAATAATCTTTAAAAAAACATAAGGTTCAGAAAACCTTCTTAAATGGACAATCTCAAACGTGCAAAGGCAAAGCAGAACCAGAAGTTCTTATGAATAGAGTAGCTCCTCATTACAGAATGACAGTACTAGGTGGTAATAATAGTAACATTTATGGAGCACTCATTATTTTCCACATGTGCTAAATGCTTTACATTCATGGTCTTATTTCATCCTCACTATAGCCCTTAAATGAGGAAACAAGGGCACAGAGAATGTAATTACTTGCCCATGGTCACTAATTAATGCACGTGCTGAGGAATACCAACTCTGAGGCCCTCATTCATAAACTCCAGGCCATCCGGCCTCCCCATGAAGCTGATAGGCAGACAGGTGTGGTGCCACATTGAGATTTTCAGGGTTCAGCTGTCAAAACGATGGCATCATTGAATCACCCATGTGGAATAAGAGGTTGAGTGCTTTATATCAGCTCTGTTTGAGAACTGGTGGATGTGGAATGAAAGAAATTAGATGAACTCTGAATCTCTCTGAGTTTGTAACAGGACTACAGCCTCCTTAAATTGGAATTATAAAATAATCTATGTCACTGCTTCTCTTATGAAGGATTTTTCTTACTAAATATGTCAGGGGGAGAAGGCAAAATGAAACAGATTAAATATTAATTTAGGCCTCCATTTGAAATCAAACCGTTAGAACCAGCGAAGAAAATTAAAGGTAACCATTCCTTAATTTCTTGGCAGGGATATATGTGTGAAAACCTAAATTCTGTCATCAGAGGTAGAAGAATTTGAGATTGAGGACTTCCTGGGTTGGGAAGTGCAATTTTTTTTAAACTACACCTCTGGAAACCATGTATATATTATATACATATAATATATATAGATTATATTTGCTAAAATAAAGCTATCTTAAACCTCATACTAAATATAGAAAACTGACATTTTCTATATTTATATAGGTGTTGATTATATAATTAATTTCTACTTATTTCTTGCTTCTTAGAAACTTTATGCCCCTTCATAGTTCAAAGAAGATCCCTTTTAATTTCCTCTGTTTACATTAATTTGCGCATAAAAAGAATTTTGTCTTATTTGAAATGGAGAACCAGGCACAGAAAATAATCAATGCCTGTGTGACTTAGCTTCCCCTCTTCTTAGAGATACAAGTGGAGTTTCAGGATTTGGGGTCTATTTTCCCTTAGCTTCCTGTTTCTTGCCAGTAATTTCATCGCAAAAACCACTTCTCCTCTGCCATCTGCCCTGCTTCCTTTCTCTATTTTCCACCCCCGTTTCCTCATTTTCTAATTACTCCCAACAGCAGTGACTCAAACATGTATTAGAAGCAAGAGTCACACAGTTGCCAAATAGGAGTAGGAATTTCACAAAAGGAGTCATTGTGCATCTGGCTTTTCATCTCCCACAGAAAAAGAGCAAGGACCCTGAAGGAAAGTCAAGCCTTAGGGTACAAAGTAACATAATAAACATATTCAGGAATAGCACTTCCCTGTAATTCCTCTTCTGTTACATCTTTAAGGCAGCCTTCCAGGCTGTTCAGTTATTTGATTTCCTCCCTCTTTTGGGATACAGTATCATACAGTAGCTCTTCCCTAGTCAGCTGAACTCAGATATGGCCATATGACTTGTCAGAGCCAGCTAAATGCAAGTGGTAGTGACAGATGTCACTTCTGAGCAGAAGATTCAAGAGTCCATGCATGCTTTGATGTATTCTAAAATTTTAAAGATCTTATTTATTTGAGAGAGAGGGAGAGGGAGAGTGCATGCACGCAAGTGAAGGGGAGGGGAAGGGCAGAGGCAGAGGGTGAAGCAGACTCCCTGCTGAGAAGAGAACCCAGTGATGTCAGGCTAGATCCCTGGACCCCAGGATCACTACCTGAGCTGAAGGCGGATGCTAAACTGACTGAGCCACCCAGGCACCCCAGTATATTCTGATTCTTGACAGTAGCTGTTCTCAACTTGAGTCTCTTGAGTGATGATATGAACAGTCCCCTAGCTGACTCACAACAGGACATGTAACCTGACCAAGAAATAAACCTGTGTTGTTTTAAGTCACTGAGGTTTTGGGGGTTGTTTGTTTCTGTGGCAAAACCTAATCCATCCTGACTAATACACCAAACTCTTCCAGCATCTTAGGCCCATAAAAAATCTATAATCCTCAGTGCCTAGGTGGCTTTGTCAGTTAAGCGTCTGCTGTCAGCTCAGGTCATGATCCCGGGGTCCTGGGATCAAGTCCCACACTGTGTTGGGCTCCCTGCTCAGCGGGAGTCTGCTTCTCTCTCTGCCTCTGCCTCTCCCCCATGCTCGTGTTTGTGTGTGCGTGCGTGCTCTCTCTCTCTCTCTGGGTCTCTCAAATAAAAAATCTTTTAAAAAATGCATAATCCTATACGTAGATCACAGTTGATTTGCAGACTTGAAAATTTAAAGTAGTTTTAGAGCATTAACAATGAGAATGCACTTTTTCTGCATCTCTGTAGTAGTGCCTAATCTATTGCACAGTAGTTTCGTGTTTAGAGATCGGCTCTGTTTCCAGAGGTTTCTTAAGGGCAGGATGATGTCTCATTCTTTCTTATTCCTGGGCACCTAGCACCATATATGATGTTTAATGGGCACTAGATGATGACAGATTAATGAAAAGGACCAAAAAATTGCCTAGGTGATCATATAACTATGATAGGCGATCCATAACTATTTGGTGTTAAATACCTTAGTATTCATGGTTGTGAAAAGTGTGCTCATCTCCTTGGTGGTAGCTCCTTGGCTAATTTTCCAGGCACAAAGGAGAAGTTTAATGTAGATTCTCAAGTTGTATTTTCCATGCCACCAGGGCCTTTAAAAAGCTTTATTTAAAAAAGTACCCTTAGTGCAACTTTGGCTGGAGGGATGCTGTATTTGCATATAAACTTAGGTGCATCTGGATGCTGAGCTTGCATCTTGACCATCTTTCCACTGGGCATTATAATTAGGAGGAATCATGATGCCAAAGCTTGGCTAGTGCATAGTTATTGATTCAAAGTTTATTATTTCACCAGGGATTGTGAAGAATTTTATTTGGTTCAAATGTGCTTAATACATGTTATTCTGAATGTCGAGGAATTATTGAGTTCTGCTTTGTGTGCTTGCCTTGATCCAGTGAAAGCTCTGCCTCGATCCCTCCCCTCCTCCCACCAGCCACAATTTATTTCTTCCCAAAAGGGATTTCAGGCATCTGGGAGAACATGTGTACACAAAGCTGTTGTGATCAAGTTCCTACTTGCTTACCCTTCCATTCCCTCCCTCCTCTCTAAATGTAACTTCCCTAAATGGAGCACGCTTTTTCATGTTTGTCTTTTGTCTAAGCAGGTTCTCCAGTGTCCGAAAAGCCATTCCCTGAGTTTATTCACTTATTCTCAAATATTTATTAAGAGCCTACTCTACACCAGACATTGTTCTAAGCCTTGGGAAGAAAGCTTTTTGGGAGCTTACATTCTATTGGAAGAGACCGATGACTAACAAATAAGTAAATACATACTATGCCAGATGGTGATAATATAGAGGATACTCGGGATCATGAATGCGGGAGTGGGGCAGGGCAGTGCTGCTAATTTTTGCAGGGAAAGGAAAGCCTAATAGATAAGGTGCTTATTAGATGTCTTAAGTGAGGAGGAAAGCCATGAGCACAGGAGATGAAGAGAAGCTGGAAGGGTTCACAGCAAAGAGAAATGCAAATACAAAAGCTCTGAGGCAGGAGCATGCTTCCACACAAAGAGGAAGGAAACCTTGCCAGGGTCAGAGGGGTGGGCTAGGGGTGGGCTGGGGGTGGCCTGCCCAAACCATGTAGGGTTTTTTGATCAGTGTATTTTGATCTTTGGTCTGAATGAAGTGGGAAGCTATTGTGCATTTTTTGGGCAGAGGTATGTCTTAAAAGGATCTGGCTGATGGGTGAAAATAGATTGTCGTCACATGGGGTAGAACAGGAAAAGGGTGACCAGTTAGGAATCTCTTAGACTTATTTAGACAGGAGATGAAGGCATTGACCTTCAATCCTCAGTTCAAGTGTTGGCTTTTCGGGGGAAGCCTCTCCTAATTCCCCTAGGCTGAGTTGGACCCACTTCCGAGCTCCTGTAACGAACTTATTTTTGAAATGAAGTTGTGTACTTGAGTTGGCTTAAGTCTGGAAGTCAACTGTAGAATTGAGAGTTCTCTGAATTCATTGCCAATTAGAATATTAAGTTTATTTAAAGATAATAAAATAAGCTATTTAAAAATATATATGTATGTTACATTATTAAACATTGCAGTAACTGCCACAATTATTTAGAACTTCAGGGGAGGAATATTTTGATAAAGTTTAAAATTACCAGTGAATGGTAATAATAAAAAGCAGACTGACTCATATCAGGTTCTATTATTTTTTTTAAATTCTTTATAATCTGCCCTTTTAATGCCTGCACCCAGGGTGGGCTTATATCCATGTCCTTGGTTTGTCACTGAGAGGAAGAACTTTTTCTATTGTAGGTGACAGAGCACCCAGCACCAAGTGCCTTGAGCAAAAGAGAAGTTGAAAGGAATATCTAGCTTCAGGCATGATTTGACCCAGGGATTCAGTTTTCCTCTGGGTTGGCCTCCTTCTCAGGCAGGCTGTCTACTCTTAGCCGCAAGGTGGCCGCCAGTGGCTCGAGCCCTGTGGATGCCTTGCTCTGGGTCACTGCAGCAAAAGCCCCAAAATATCACTCTGATACCATCATATGCTCACCCTTGAGTCAGTCACAGTGGCCAAGAGGATATGATATTCTAACTGGCCAGACAGGCCTGGGTCTCTTTCTCCCTTGTCACTACAGCTTCCTCTCCCTAAAGGGTTAAGTTTCTAAGTGGGGGTCTCCTTTTCAACCTCCCTCCCTCTGTCTCCCCTCCTTCTCTCTCTCTCTCTCTCTCACACACACATACACACCCCTACCTTTCATAATAAGCTCTGCTTTTGCCTCAAGGACTTTACTTGAGCTGATCTCATCGTTTCGTGTGTGTGTGTGTTCAGAAAAACAAAATAATGCCTCACAAAAGCTGCATTTTGTTTTACCCTGTTGATGCTATATAAATCTGGGTCTCAGCATGAAACAGATGGAACACTCAAATTAGGATAATTTGAGAACGCAGTAAAGGGACCATTTGCAAAGGTGTGGGCAGGGTGTAAGGAAACCACAGGAACAGTACAGCACTCTGGGGCTCGTAACTGCAGCTCTGTTTACCTCCCCTAGGCCTGAGGGGGTGGAGGTCGATAGAAGCCTCTGGCAGACTTGTGTAGGGGGACACAGCCACTTGTTGCTGGAAATGAAGATGTATATTTGAGTTTGCTTAAGTCTAGAGGCCAACTACATAATTGGCCTCCAGATGGCAGCAATTAACACAAGGGCATTAATGCCCTGACATCACTCTCCTTTAGCTCTTCTGTCTTCTACTGGTGGCTCCCATTGGCAAAAGGCAACCAGAAGCCACAGGGCAGAGGAGCTCATTGATATAACCCATCTAAGTCAGGCTCTCAGCGCATAAGACAGGATGGAGGGGGTGGAGAGAAGATCTGGAGGGACACTGGGTGATACTTGGCACAGTTCACCCCTTTTGACCCTCTGTATATGCATTTATCTTTTGTCTAAGGGTTATGTCCTTGTCGGCTTCACAGGGGTCTCAGCAAGTCCCTATGGTTCTTTGTTGAATAATTTCACTTCAGTGGTGCTCCCTCCTCAAACCAGGAGCAAGGGACTAAAGGAACAATGCAAAGCACAGCTGCTGCAGTGCTGGATTCTGTTGCATGAGTTGTCTTTCCCCATCCTCGCTCCCGGTGCCCCTTACTTCTTCCAGCTTCTCAGCTAGATAGGGCAGGTGGACCCAAACCTTTATTCCTGCAGAATCTCAGTTCTGGCAGTCCCTTCTTTATTGGGTTGCTTCCATGTTCCTGGTTCCATTGAGGAACATAGTCCTGCGTATTGTATTAGCAGCCCAGTTTCTCCGTGGTAACTGGGATTAGTCAGTGAGTCCTTCTCTTGCCTGCTTAGTAATAATGGCCAACCCAAGTGACCCAGAGCCATCTCAGCTTCCAACTCAGTGGAACTCTGGCTGTTTCCTGATTAGAAGCACGCCACCAGGCACTAAGACTTCCCAGGTCAGGTGGTCAAGGTCATGGGGATGGAAAGCAAAAATTCTATAAGCGATTGTTAGGGTGAGAGTTAGGATAAGAACACTCTCACCTCTCCTCCTTTTTTCTGGACCAGTATATTTTGGTGAAGGAGGAGATAAATTACGTAAAATGCTGTTTACATGGGAAACATGGTAAGATCAGTAAATCCATGGATGAGAGTGCAATGCTGCACTTCTTTTGTCTCAAAATATATTCCCTGGACACAGGCAATGTTGGATAAGATAACACAGCAAATGGATAAGGCATGCTGCAAGTCCATGAGTAGTGGTGCTGGCAGAACTGCTGCAGAGAACGATACGACAGAGAGATCAGCCGCTATGATAAAGGTATACTGTTTTTCCCAATAACTGTTTTTTCCCAATAACTGAAAGCAAATTAATTCTGATTTTCTTTACTATGGGGATGGAGGGAAATAGCATTTGCTTGGTTAGTAGCTGCATACCATATGCCACAGTCTGTTGATTTCTACAATAAAAATACTGCTGGAGCCATAGTTGTGATTGGCAATGCCACTTGGTTCAGTTTGTGATTGTCTCCCAATAGTCTCCACAAACCATCTGGCTTTTTCTGAGTTAAATAAAGATAAGATGGGAATCACCACCCTTTAATTCTTCCAGTCTTGGGTAGCAGCACCAATCTCTGCAGTTCCCCTAGGTGTTGACAATGATTTTAGTTTATTCTGTTGGATGGGGTAGTTCTAGGAGTGTCCATGTGGCCCTCACTCAATGAATCAGTGAATCGGTGTGGGGGGTTTGCCAATTGACAAATATATCTGTTTCTGCTATACATTCTGGGACTGGGGAAATAGCCCCGGGATAAGTCTCTGGTCCATTGGACCTACTGTGAGGTGGACTCAAGCCAAGACTCTTATCACCTGTCTCCAAGCTGTCCTCCTTTGAATGGTGCACCAAAGCAGTATTTCAGAGAGCAGTGTAAATTCAGATCCATTATCTAGTTTGTGGAAGTTCTGAGTATTTCCTTTTCTAGTGCATAGTCACCCTAGAAATAGCCACAGGGTCCTCCAGGGAAGGCTTGAGGGATACCTGAGGCAGCATTGTAGGTTTGTCCTCAAAAGGACTCAGCCTCTTCCTCTGTTGAGAAGCTGTGTGTTAGTGAAACTTAGTAAGAGGTTGAGAAGCCCTACCGTAGTGACTGCATTAGATTTCGTCCCATCAGACCTAGAATTTTTCCTCTCATATGTGTCAAGTAGCACCTTCATAGGTTAATCTATTTTTATTTCATTTCTTGGAATCTTGATCCTTGTGGATCAAGGATCTAATTGCCACTCATTCCTGTATCCAGGTACTTGTCCCTGACAGTCAGGTACCACCAGCTGGCTCTCCCATTCTTGGATCCCTTTATCTCTATTGAGATCAAAGAACTTGATTTCATTTCAGCATCTTCCCTGTCACCTTCCATCTTCACCTGCAGAGGACAGCCACCACATGTTTTTCAAGGGTGCCTCCCTTCCCAGTCTTGGTCAAGTGTGGGAGTTCTGGTTAGGGAGTGGTGGTTGCTCATAATGGAGCCACCTCAGCATCCCATCTCTCTAAAGTTGAGGCTCTTTCCCCTACAGAAGTCAGCTCACTCAACTTCTGCACAGGGCCAGATGGTAAATATTTTTCAAGACACAAAATTCAGCAACTGTTTTTGCCAAAGACTGATAATTTTTGTTGTTGTGATGGTGATGGTGGTGGTGGTTGTTTGTGTGCTTGTATTTTGATATAAAACAACTAAAAACTATTCTTAGTTTGTGGACCATACCAAAACAGACAGAAGTCCAGATTTGGCCCATAGGCTGTAGTTCGCTGACCCTTAGTGTACAGGATGGCAGGGAGATTCAATGTGACATCATAAACTTAGGGCACCTTTGAGTCCAGGCTTTAATTTGACAGTTTGTCAAATCACTGATGCCACTCTGGTGGTCAGGCAGAAACATTAAATCCTAAATCTTGGGTGAGTGTATACTGACACTGAATTAAACCAGACCAATGTCCTTAGAAACTCACAAATCCTCCCCTGGTTCCTGACAGTGGAGATTGGCAAGGTTCTCTCCAGGCTTTACTAGGATCTAAACTTAGGTGTAGACCCAGAGGCAATGAGAGGTGGTAGAAATGGGTTCTGGGAGAGGATAAACCATCAATAGGTTATTATACAGGGAGAGACTGATTTTCTTAGGGAGTAAATGTCTATCCCCATGTGCAGGAGGATTTTGTGGGTTCAGAGTTTTCAGCTTTATCAGGGTCACACACTGTGCCCACCACGACCTTAATATCACATGCCTGGTGGAGCTGATGGTGTGATGAGCACTGAAGCTCTACAGCCTTTATAATCTGGCCCGAGGCTTGGTCCTCAGCCCTATCTGCCCTGTGACTCTGGAAGATGAGGGATTGTTACACTGTAGGAGAGGAGTAGCTATGGGAACTTTCTATCTTATGCATGCGTGCTCTCAATTGTATATTCAGATTTCAATTTCTCGTTTTCCATTTGTACACCTACTATGGCTGTGAGAAGAAGCAAGAAACTTGATAATATTTATAATCACTACCATCACCATAGCAATAAAGTGCTTTGACCTCTTAACCTCCCAGCAACTTGACAACTTGAGTAATGGATATTACCTTTGGCCTGGGTCATTGGCCTTCCCTTTTCTCCTGGGAAATGCCCGAGGTTTTGCCTGCATTTCTCAAATACACGCGCAGTCCAATGCCAGAATCCCACTTCACAGTCTTCGTAGAAAACAAATAGCATGTTCAGGTTAGGATGATTTGAGAGGAATTTCACAAAGGGATATAGAGGCCTGAAGCAGTGATGGGAGAGAGCACTTGCTGGAACCCAAGGCAGTTGTCACTGTGTAGGAAGAGTTGCCAGAAAGGAGCTAAGAAGATCCTAAGTTGAGGGACAGAGTCAGCACTTTTGTCATTTTCCTGTAATATTTTATGCAGTTATGCAGCCAATCTCATTTTAAATGTACCTTATTTATAACTCCGGAGCATCCTATGACTCCTGTTTTTAAAAGTTCACAAAGTAATTATTTC
Organism: Ailuropoda melanoleuca; assembly: GCF_002007445.2. Classification (NCBI taxonomy): domain Eukaryota; kingdom Metazoa; phylum Chordata; class Mammalia; order Carnivora; family Ursidae; genus Ailuropoda; species Ailuropoda melanoleuca. Next base: position 70,102,988 of record NC_048232.1, read on the forward strand.
ACTTTCTTTAGACATCCTGGTCATGTTGTTCAACTGATGGAATTCAGTTAAGTGCTTTGGCTGTCTCTTGAAAAACTAAATGAGCACAGTGAGGATATCTTTTCAGTTTTCATTAACTTTTTTTATAGCGTAGTCTTTGAAACATGACAGTTTGTTCTGTACATTTGTAGGATTTTTTAAATTTTTTAATTTTTTTTTAATTTTTTTATTTTTTTTAGAAAACCATCCTGATCTATTTTTTTCAAATACCATCATAGCATAATTTATTTTAATCCCTTAGCCTGTGGGTCATTTTTATCTGATGATTACTTTCATTTAAATTTTAATGAGGGTTTGCAATCCCTTCCTTTAGATACTGCAGGACAATAAATAAACTTTTGTAGTGTGGCGGGGTGATTCATAGTCCAGGAAATCAATATCCCGACTTTGGTATGCGTTAGTTCAAGGCAAGGACTATTTTTTTCATTTGTTCTTGAAATTACTTTAGATTTCCAAACACAAAATTCTACAACATTCTCCAAGTTAAGGATGGAGGTTCATTGGTTCTGAAGATGTCTCCTTCTCCACCGTGGTGTTTTTCAGGTATTACTGGGATATGTCCTATTTATCTGGAGAATGGGTCCTCTTACTCTTTTTTTTTTTGTCTTATTTCTCATTTTATTTTATTTTTTTAAGAATCTAGAGGCTCAGCCAAGGTAGGTTTAATTGTACTATCAAAAAAAGATCAGAACTTCTAAGTTTTTTTCTCAATCATACAGTGTACTGTGTATTGAAATGATACTCCATAGAATCTTTTAACTTTTGACTGATCATTTCAGGCTGCTTTGATTTCATAGCATTCCATATGAATAGGCGCTTTTGCTATTGCTATGCACAGAGAAAGACCACACAAATAACCATCACAACTCTTAAATATTTCTGCTCAGAAAATATACATGTCATTTCAAGTTTACATTTCATTCGCGAAAACAAATCCTATGGCTGTGATCATCTCCAAGGGACAAGTTTACCAAAAGAGAATAAAAACAGGTACTTCAATGAGCCCTAGTGATGTCTTCCATAATCTTCCCTTTCAGATCACTTTTGCCTAGTCAAATTTAAAATAAGTAGCCTAAGGGGCGCCTGGGTGGCACAGCAGTTAAGCGTCTGCCTTCGGCTCAGGGCGTGATCCCGGCGTTATGGGATCGAGCCCCACATCAGGCTCCTCTGCTATGAGCCTGCTTCTTCCTCTCCCACTCCCCCTGCTTGTGTTCCCTCTCTCACTGGCTGTCTCTATCTCTGTCAAATAAATAAATAAAATCTTTAAAAAAAATAAAATAAGTAGCCTAAGGCAAAACTTAAATCAAAAAGGCTAACCTAGGTATATTTCTGCCAAATCTTAAGTCTCTATCATATATCTGCATCTTAATATTCTAATATTTTACCATTCCATTCGTCAGTAAAAATGAGAAGGCAGTAGAAATAGTTTCATTGTTCTTTTTTATCCACTGCTCAGAATAGATCTTTCTTAGGAGTTTAAGAAATGTCGGGATGCAGAGTTACAAAGAGGACTGCCTAGACCTGTAATACTAAATAATATAGGAAATGTGATTATTTTAAAATGTCTAAATATTAATTTATCTTTTCATTAAATCTTTTCAGTGACCCAAACTTTAGGATTTTAGTGTAAAAAAATATTCCTAATATTTAAATCTGTACAGCCCATCTCTTCCTATCTTAAAGTTGGAATGAAATCGGGAAGGTTGGCAGGCCAGTGACATGGAAGGGTCCTCTTACTCTTTTGCATCTTTCCTACCCAGTACTAGGAGATGACCAAAAAAAAAAAAAAAACCCTCATTTAATAGGCGGCATACATGCCTCTTAACATCACTGTCCCCATATATGGGGCTATTAATTATTCCCTGGAAATCATTTTACCAGGGCAGTGGCTAGTGGTCTGTCTCCATCCATCACTTTGTGATTACTGAGTTTTTATATCACCTTAAATTTTGATGAGCTGTTGCCAAAAGAAAGAAGGTCATTTATCATGTCTGTTTTATTGAAAAGACTAGGCAAGACAAAAGGTGCTACCTAATCTATGATGCCCGTGAAACTTTCTAACCCGTGTTCTTCAAGAGATAAAAATTTCTTTAATCAAACTCTGTACAAAATAAATGGGGTGTTGTTTGTGAGAAGCCCCCTCTCTCTCCACGCCAAACTTTTTAGCACCTTTCGACATATAGCTTGAAAGTCTGCTTCTCTAGGAAGTGCTTTTGTGTGTGTGTGTGTATGTGTGTGTGTGTGTGTGTGTGTGTATGTGTCTACTAGAAGCAATTAGCTGTTCCCAGAGCTATGCCCCAGTGCACTTTGTATGCATTTCTGTGATAGCACTAAACACCTCCTGGTTTGTTAATGTATCTTTTTACAGGTCTTTCTCTTCCTGTAGACTGAGCGACTGAGCGCCCTGAGAGCCCAGACTGTTAATTATGTACCATTCTGTACACAGCGCTGCTCAGTGCCTGATGGCAGACTGAGTGAATTTTGAGCAACCAGCTCAGCTGACCTGTCTTTGCATTTGTATGGGATTGCCACTGATAACTCAGCTGAATTTATGATACATTGAGGATGCTGTTTTCCTAGTCTCAGCAGCCAAGTGGTTATTGGATGAACTTTTTCAATGTATTTTCATTCAACATTTTTTATGCACCTATTAAATGCCCAGCTCTGACTTAATCTTTGAGAATTATAGAAGAGTAGCACCTTGTGCTGCCTTGCCCTTCTTTCAGTTAGGAAGAAAACATAAAAACCAAACAGCTGTATCACAGCACTGTGGATGCTGTCACAGGAAAGAGTGGGAACAGAGGCGATGGAGTGGAGCAGGGCAGCTAAAGGAGACGCACCAGCACCCAAGGGAGCGTGAATGCATGGTCATGAGGTCAGCTCCATTTTCCGAGCAACCCTGGCAAGCGGGTATAGTCAGGAAAATGGGTTCAATGGGTTCATGTGTCCAGGTAACCATTTGCCTTTCACTCTACGATGCCAAGTGATAATGAGGATTAGCTGCAGAATTAACACACATTTTCAGCTAAGCAAGTCATTAAAAATAAATGTAAATCCAATTTAGCTACTCTTTTAGCTTTAATAAACTAATATGTTACCGTAAGAACCTTGTTAATTTTATGTTGATAGGAAAAAGCCACAAAAATGACCTGATTTGCACTTTAATTTATATTCAAGCAGCTGTAATTTTATAAAAATGGGACACATTGGCCAGCTACAAAGTCCTTATTATGTGATTTCTACAAGTCATTGAAAGTAATTATCATATAATCCAAATGCTTCCCTGAGGTTCCCATGGGAAGTAAAGAATATTCGGTCCTAAGTATCTAGGACCTTTTCTCCCTACCATCTGTTAGTTTAACAAATACTGAGTGCCCACTACGTGCCAGCAAATAAAAAGACAAAAATCCTAAGTTTACCCTTGGCCTGACTTCTGAGGTCACATAGAATAATTACTGGAAAGGATATTTTCAGAGGCCCTTTCCAACATCCTACAGCTGGGACTCCTAAGCCAGTCCTTGGTGGGGCGCTCTCCTTCTGAATCTACACACACTCCAGAGACCTGCTGCCAGAGGCATGATGAGTTTGTGTTAATTAAAGTAACTGGTGGCTGTAGGAGATAAACATCAAAATCCTTGTGGTTGAACACAACAGAAGTTTCTCACTCAGGTCAAGTCCAACTGTCCTGCAGGGAGGAAGTGAAATTCTGTCCCATCTTCAGGGACCCAAGGCTGGCCTCTGCCATCGTCAACACGTGGTTTCCAAGGTCACCCTGGGGTATACCAACCCACTGACACCCTGAAGAGAGAGAGTTGATTTCCTGTAGGAAGGTTCTGTGAGCCAGGGTGGCACACATTGCCTGTGCCCTCATCCCACTGGTTGGAACTCAGGCACGTGGGCACAAACACTGTAGGAGAGGGAGCTTGGGGACTCGCTGTGAGCCTGGGGGGAAAAAAGAAAAAAAGAACTAGGTTTGGTGAATAACTAGCTAGTCTTTGCCATAATGATGCTGTACTGTTTTTGTCGTTATTAATCCAATTATCCACAATTATCATTTATTGAGCACCAACTTGCAATAAGAATTTTATACTAATTGCTTCATAATTTTCACAACAACCCCATTTATCCAACTTGGTTCACCAGCATATGTTTATTGTGCTCCTCTCATGGGCCAAGTATCAAGTTAGAGTGAATGCAGTAATAAAAAGCAGATTAGGGATCTATATTTTGATAGGATTTTTTGATGTATTGCATCTGATATAAACAACAAAGAATCAAGAATGACTTTCAAGTTTGGGCATGAGCAACTGGGAGAATGTTGTCATTTACTGAAATCAGCACAGAGGCAGAGACAGCTTTGTGGGGTGGATGTGGGGAAGCACAGAAGTTGTTACTGTTTTGTTGTTGTTGTTGTTGTTTGGCCTCATCAAGTTTGAGATACCTCCTAGACAAGCTGCCAAGGTCGCAGTTGGATAAAGAAGTCTGGAGCTTAGGGGCGGCTGGGTGGCTCAGTCAGTTAAGTATCTGACTCTTGATTTTGACTCAAGTCATGGTCTCAGGGTTGTGAGATCAAGCCCCACATCAGGCTCTGTGCTAAGCATGGAGCCTGCTTAAGATTCTCTCTCTCCCTCTGCCCCTCCCACTCCTGTTCACACACTCTTTCTCCCTCTCTCTCTCTCTCAAAAAAAAAAAAAAAAGTCTGAAGCTTAGGAGAGGTCGGGACTAAAGATTTAATTTAGATGTCATCAGCATAGATATGGTTACTAAGCCAGGAGAGCAAATGAGACCCTCAGAGGGAGGGCATAGATAGAAGAAAATGGTTTGAGTTGGTGTTTAGGGGTCCTCTAACCTTGAGGAAGGATCCAGAGCCAGCTTCATGGGCAGGTGACTTTCACAGGTGTGTGCACAGGGCCCCTGTGCTTTAAAGGGTCCATGCTTGGTTTAATGGTTTACTGTTGCTGTCTTGGAATTCTTAATTTTTTAAGAGCCCCACATTTTCATTCTTCAGTGGATCCTATAAATTATAAATTCATCAGTCCTAAAAGAAATTCCTAATGAGGCAGAGGAAATTGAGTGTGGGGTCCTGAGGGCAAGGCAAGGAAAGGCTTTTAAGGTGGAAGATGTTGTGAGAGAATCAAGAAACATAAAGACAGAGAAATAACTATGGGATTTGACAAGATGGAGATTGCTGGTGACTTTGACACGAGGCACAGAGTAGAGTGGAAAGGGGCCACTGGAATTGGCTGAAAAAAGAATGGTCTTACAGCTGACTCTACCTGTAGTTTTGGGTGGGCAGGGTGTAGGGAAATGTGATGGTAGCTGGAAGGGGATGCTGGGTCAAAGAATGTTCATTTATCTGCAATGTGAGGGACTCAGTAGACAGGAAGACACTGGTGATGCAGTGAGAAAGGGAAGAATCATAGGGGAAAGTGCTTGAGTGGTGAGAGGGAGCATGTGGAGGACAGGTGGGGGGTGATTGTAAGAATAGACTTCATTTCAAAAGCAGAGAAGGCAGAGGCTATGGGTTTAGGTAGATCGGCGATTGAGAGTTCATTCTAGGCTGAATGCTTCTTTTTTAATGGAATCTGGGGAGAGGTTAGTAGCTGAGGTGGTGGTAGAAGGTGTCATGAGTTTGGTGAGTCACTTTGGAGAACTGACAGGTCAGTTTACTATACAAAGGTAGGATATGAGGGCAATCTTGTGCTGAGGTTCCATTAGAGATTTCGTGAACATCCATTTACAGTCAACATGGTTGAATGACCTTTTTCCAGAATCGTTCAGTTGTTCAGGTACAAGTCTAGAGTAGAAGGATAGTGGGATTTAGACAGAATTGGTTCTATTACTGTCATGTTTTACAGATGAAGAAACTGGGGTTCAGAGAGCTTGCTAGTAATTGGCAGAAATCAAACATAAATCTCTGACCCCAGACCCCAAGTGCTTGAGTACTGTGCCATATTTCAGAGCTGTTCTTGTTAATATGCACTGATAGTATAGATTCTACAATATTATGCTGCTTCCCGCAGTGGTGAGCAGGTGAGTAATACCATAGTCTGTATCGCAGTTTTTTTCTAGTGTTATCCAAAATATAATGTTTTTCAGCTAGTCAACAAATCATGGCCTTTAGAATCACAAAGCAATATTGTCCATTAAAGATATGCTGGTGGGGTGGGAAGAGTTTGAGCAAGTTTGAGTGCCACTTCTCCTGTTGGCCATGTGATTTGCAGGGCTGTGTAAGGATCCATTCAACATTTTTGAGCACCTATAGTGTGCCAAGCAATATGGAAGGTGCTGAGGAGATAGTAGTGAATTAGTCTTAGTCTTATCCTCAGTGAGTTCAGTGAGATAATATGGAGACAGTGCGGACACAAGTTGGACACGTGATAGGTGTTATTCTTTGCCTTTTTGTAGTTGTTCTCAAGTAACTGATGATACTTCTTGGTAAGAACATCAACAACCAGTGGGAAATTTGTTCCATTTTCTGATCAGATACTAAGTGAGGGTCCCTCTTATGTATAAATATCCAATTGTGTTACCATTTAAAATTTGGTTCCCACCCAGCCAAATCATAATCAACAACTTGGAGCCAAGGCAAGACTTCTACTGAGTTGATTTTCTCTCTCTCTCTCTCTCTCCACACACACACACACACACACAAACACACACACACACAATATATATATTATATAAAATTAATATATAATAAATTTTATACGTTTATATGTTTTATACGTTTATATTTTATATAAACGTTTAAAATTTGTACATAAATCATATATATAAAATTTTCTTAAAGCAATAGGAATGAACACAGGTTAGCATGATTGCCTATTGGCAGTGATCCCTGAGTAGTGCTGTTGTCTATGTGGCAGTTATGTATTTAATTGTATTTTATTTTATAATGAAAGAAGCGTCAGCTTTTTGTGGTTTATTTGGTCTCTAAAACCAATGAGAATTCTTTAAGTGAAATGAATCAACCATCAATAGATCTTAAATTTTACCCTCTTGATGCATGCTGTGATTTACTAGTCAATATTTATTTCTGAGCTCCAGACCTTGAAAGCTCTGCCTGTGATACTTGAATTCATGTTTCCCAAGAAGTCAACCCTTCAAATGGTAATTGTTTTATAATGCAAATGAGGGTGGATTTTGTATTCCTGGAGGAGGAAGTATTTTGTCTTTCATCCCTGTGTCAAAGGGTCTGTTGTAGGATAGTTTATAAAACGAATGAAGGAGTGGATCCACGGTAGGGAAAAGGGCTTTTTTAGCTAATGTATTTGAATTTAGTGCCGTAAATCGCACTTTCTAAAATTTCTAGTGCCGTTAAAGTTTCTGATAGTGAAACAAGTCATTAAAACATAGCCTTGTCAGGGCACCTGGGTGGCTCAGTCAGTAAAGCATCTGCCTTCTCTTCAGGTCATGATTTCAGGGTCCTGGGATGGAGCTGTCATCTGGCTCCCTGCTCAGCGGGGAGTCTGCCTCTCTCTCTGCCCCTCCCCCTGCTTGTGCTGACTCTCACTCTCAAATCAATAAAAATCTTTAAAAAAACAAAAACAAAAATATGTTAGTATGATTAGTACAACTTCCAACCAAGCCTCTGTGCTACAAGAGTACCTACTCTGTCTAAGCTGTGAAGACGTTTATCTGTGTGACCATTTGCTCTGAAATTCCCTTCTTTATATCCCCTTAACTGTCATGCATCCACCCAGTGCGCTCTTAGGAGTCAGATTTTGTGGAAGAGTATGCCTTTTCATCAGTTTATTTGCAGAATATACTCAAGCATTGATTGGCTGTGCTTATCAAATTCTCCACTCTTAGTAATATGTAAATCGTAATGTAAGATGATTTCCCATTAGGTTTCTATAGTTAAGTCTTAGCAGTCTGTTGTGATGGAAGAGTTTGAGACCAGAAGATCTGATTTTAGTTTTTACTCTGCTGCTGACATTGTTGTGTTGTCTGGGCCTATCGTGGAACTACTCTAGACACCAGTGTCCTCATCTGGAATATGCAGTTATTGGAATAGATGATCTGTAAGATTTCTCCCATCTCTAATGTTACATGCTTGTGGACTTTTATAATCCAACAGAGTTGTTTAAAAGGGAGAAAGGCAGTTGTCATAGCAACAATGATTTAATACACAACCCTGTTTCTTTTTTTTTCTTCCAATCTTTATTGAGGTATAATTAAAAAAATATTTAGGGGCTTCTGGGTCGCTCATTCGGTTAAGCATCTTCCTTTGGCTCAGGTCATGATCCCAGGGTCCTGGGATTGAACCCCGGGCCAGCTCCCTGCTTAGTGGGGAGTCTGCTTCTCCCTCTCCTTCTGTGGCACATTCTCTCTCAAATAGATAAATAAAATCTTTAAAGTATACAACATAATGAATTGATACATGTATATATTGTGAAAGGTTTCCCACCATTAAGTTAATTACCACGTTCATCATCTCACATATTACTCTTTGTGTGCATGTGTGTGTGTGGTAAGAACACTTAAGTTCTGTCAGCAAATTTTATTTGTATAATACAGTATTAGCTGTATTTACAACATTCACCAATGTTATCCATTCGCTCCATAGACCTTATTCATCTTATAATTGAAAGTTTGTACCCTTGTACCAGCCTCATCCTGTTTGTTCCACCCCCTTAACCCTAGTGATAACCAATTTATTCTGTTTCTATGAGGGGTTTGTTTTTTTTTTTTTAAGATTATACATGCAAGTGAGATCCTGCAGTATTTGTCTTTGTCTGACTTATTTCATGAAGCATAATGACCTCTGGGTTCATCCATGTGTTGCAAATAGGAATTCCTTCTTTTTTATGGCTGAATAATATTACATTAATAATATTACATAATACATGGTGTATACCAAATTTTCTTTATCCACTGATGGACATTTAGGTTGTCTCTATGGCTTGGCTATTGTGAATNATGTGAATAATGCACCATTGTGCAGTGAACATGGGGGTACAGATATCTCTTCAAGATAATGATTTGATTTTTTTTGGATACACACTTAGAACTAGGACTGCTGGATCATATAGTAGTTCTAGTTTTAATTTGCTGAGAAACTTCCATACTATTTTCTATAGTGGCTGTATCAATTTACATTCTAACCAATAGTGTACAAGGCTTCCCTTTTCTCCACATCCTCACCAACGTGTTCTTTCTTGTCTTTTTGGTGATAGAGACCCTAGTATGGTGTGAGGTGATACCTCATTGTGGTTTTGATTTGCATTTCCTTGATGATTAGTGATGTTGAGCATCTTTTCATGTACCTGTTAGCCATTTGTATGTCATCTTGGGAAAAATGTCTATTCAGATCTTCTGTCCATTTTTAAATTGGATTGTTTCCTTTTTTGTTGTTGAGTTGTATGAGTTCTCTATATGTTTTGGATACTAATCCCTAATCAGGTATATGATTTGCAAATTTTTTCTCCCATTTAGTAAATTGCTTTTTGATTTGATAGTTTCCTTTGCTGTGCAGAAGCTTTTTAATTTGATGTAGACCCACATATTTATTTTCTTTTGTTGTCATTGCTTTGGATATCAAATCTAAAAGAACTTTGCCAAGACCAGTGTCATGGAGCTTACCTCCAATGTTTTCTTCTAGGAGTTTTGCAGTTTCAGGTATTCCATTCAAGTTCTTAATCCATTTTGAGTTGATTTTGTTTATGGTGTAAGATAAAGGTCCAGTTTTATTCTTTTGGATGTGGCTATCCTGTTTCCCTAACACTATTGATTGAAGACACTGTCCTTTCCCCATTGTATATTCTTGGCTCTTGCATGAATTTATTTCTGAATCCTCTTTTCTCTCCCATTGATCTATGTGTGATTTTTATGCCAATACCATATTGTATTGATTACTACAGCTTTGTTATATAGTTTGAAATCAAGAAGTGTGATGCCTCCAGTTTTGTCCTTCTTTCTCTAGATTGCTTTGGCTATTTGGGGTTTATTGCAGTTCCATACAAATTTTAGGATTGTTTGTTCCATTTCTGTGAAAAATGCCATTGGAATTTTGATAGAAATTTTATTCAATCTGTAGATTGTTTTGGGTAGTATGGACATTTTAACAATATTCTTCCAATTAGCACAGAAAATCTGATCACTTATTTGAGTCTTTTTAAAATTCTTTCATCAGTGTTTTGAGGTTTTCAGTGCACAGATCTTTCACCTGCTTGGTTAAATTTATTTCTAAATATTTTACTTTTTGTTGCTACTGTAAATGAGATTGTTCTCTTAATTTCTCTTTCAGATAGTTTGTTGTTAGTGTATTGAAATGTGGCTGACTTTGCATGTTGTTTTTGTGTCTTGAAATTTTACTGAATTTATTAATTCTAACAGTTTTGAAGGGTATTAAGGAGGGCATGTATTGCATGGAGCACTGGGTGTTACACACAATCATGGAACACTACATCAAAAGCTAATGGTGTACTGTATTGTGACTAACATATAATAATTTAAAAAATTAAAAAATGAAAAAATTCTAACAGTTTTGGTGGAGTTTTTAGGGTTTTCTATAAATAATCATGCAAACTGTGAGAATTTTACTTGTATTTTTTTCCTTTACATTTGGATACCTTTCCATTCTTTTTCTTACCTAATTGCTCTGGCTAGGACTTCTAGCACCATGTTGAATAAATTTGTTCGGAATAGGCATCCTCATATTGTTCCTGGTCTTACAGGAAAAGCTTTCAGCTTTTCACTATCAAGGATGATGTTAGCTGTAGGTTTATCATATGTTTTTATTTCTATTATGTTGAGGTACATTTCTTCTATACTTAGGTTGTTTAGAGTTTTATGAAAGGATGTTGAATTTTGTCAGATGCTTTTTCTGCATCTATTGAGATGATCCTATCATGTTTATCTTTCACTTTGTTAATGTGGTGTATCACATATATTGATTTGCATATGTTGAACTATCTTTGAATTCCGGGAATAAATCTAGCTTGATCATGGTGTATGTATGATCCTTTTAATGTACTATTGAATTGAATTTGCTAATATTTTGTCTGAGGATTTTGAGGATGTTCATCAGGGATATTGGCCTGTAATTTCCTTTTCTTGTAATGTAGTGTAGTGCAGTGCTTTGTTATCAAAGTAATCCTGGCTTCATAATATGAGTTTAGAAGTGTTCTCTCCTCTTCAGTTGTTTTTTTGGAAGAGTTTGAGAATGATTGGTATTCATTTTTTTTTTTAAAGATTTTATTTATTTATTTGACAGAGATAGAGACAGCCAGTGAGAGAGGGAACACAAGCAGGGGGAGTGGGAGAGGAAGAAGCAGGCTCATAGCAGAAGAGCCTGATGTGGGGCTCGATCCCATAACACCAGGATCACGCCCTGAGCCGAAGGCAGACGCTTAACCGCTGTGCCACCCAGGCGCCCCTGGTATTCATTTTTTAAAAATGTTTGGAGAATTCACCAATGAACCCATCTGGTCTTAGACTTTTGTTTCTTAGGATGTTTTTGATTACTGATTTTTACCTCCTTATTAGCAATTGGTCTATTTAGATTTTCTGTTTATTCATGATTCAGTCCTGGTAAATTGTACATTTCTAGGAATTTATTTTTTCTAGGGTATCTAATTTGTTGGCATGCAACTATTCATAGTAGTTTTCTATTGATTCTTAATATTTCTGTGTTATTTGTTATAATCCCTCTTTCTTATTTAGTTTTCTTTCTCTTTTTCTTAGTCTAGTTAGAGGTTTGTCCATTTTGTTGATCTTAAAAAAACAAAACAAAACAGCTCTCCATTTCATTGATCTTTCGAGACTGTTTTCTTTTCACTCTGATCTTTGTTAGCTTCTTCCTTCTGCTAACTTTGGCTTTAGTTGTTTTTCCTTTTCCAGTTCCTTAAGGTGTAGAGCTAGGTTGTTTGAGATGTTTCTTTTTTCTTAATGTAGGTATTTATAAGCTTCTCTCTTAGAACTGCTTTTGCTGCTTCCTATAAATTTAGTATGTTGTGTTTCCATTTTATTTGGCTCATATTTTCTGATATCCCTGTTGATTTTTTCTTTGACCCATTGGTTGTTCAGGAACATGTTGTTTAATCTCTATAAATTTGTGATTTTTCTTTTTCTTTTTTTTTTAAATTCATTTCTAGTTTTATACCATTGTGATTAGAAGTGATGCTTGATAGGATTTCAGTATTCCTAAATTTATTAGGACCTGTTTGTGGCCTAACATATGATCTATCATGGAGAATGTTCCATTGAACTTGAGGAGAATTTGTATTCTGCTGTTGGTTGGAACGTTCTGTATATATCTATTAAGTCCATCTGGACTAACATGTTATTTAGGCCAATGTTGCCTTATGGATAGGCTTTCAACACTGTGTAACAGATGATAAAACAGTTTTAAAAGATCATATAGAATAAAAATATATCTTGCTTTGAGCTATCTTAAGTGCTTTTGCTAAATATTTTTGCAAAGTAAGATATAAATTATTTTAAATGTTTAAGGAAAAAATATACATTTACAATTAAAGGCATCTCAAATGGACCTTAAAATATAAAAATTGCCTGCCAAATTTTCATTAATTATTAACTATATCAGAAATTTAATTAAGTAATACTGAAATTAGTCAAGATCAGTTTTATAATTCAAATCACATAAACAACCTTCATTGTTCTTTTGGAAATAATCATTGTACATTTGATTAAGAAGTTACATTTCAAAGTGCATGTAATTTAGTGTCATTTTTTTCCTGTTTTTCAAACATTTGTTAAACCAAGTGTCTATAGAAGCACATTATACAGCTAAAAATCTAATCGGATCATTATTAGCATAGAGCTGTAATCAGTAAATAATTAGTGCGCTGTATTCTGAAGTTAGTTTTGATAAATTTTTAGACTTTTCTGAATTAACATTTGTTTTATGGCCAGTTAAATATTGATTAAGGAAATTCAGACAGAGGCCACTTTACCATCTGTCTCCTACCCTGTCCCCTGAGTACACTGCCTTGAACATCTGGGAGGCCATGCTGACTCTGGGGAAGGTTCATTGTCAGTGGTGGTGGCCTGGGATAGGCTGATAGACCAGGGTGTTGGAATCATTAGCAAAAATATTAATCAGATTAAGGAGAGTTGGGAACCTGGATGAGTGTTTTATTGCTATGGTAACAAATTACCACACACTTGGTGGCTGAAAATGACACAAATAAATTATTTTAAAGTTCTGCAAGGTAGAAGTTTGACAGAGTTATCACTTGCTTAAATCAAATTGTTAGCAGGGCTGTGTTTCTTTTGGAGGCTCTAGGGAAGAATTTGTTTCCCTTCCTTTTCCAGCTTCTAGAGCTGCCATATTCTTTGGTTTGTGGTCCCTTCCATGAGCCAGTAATAGAGCATCTCTCTCTGACCCCAGCCACAAAATGTTCTCTGCTTTTAAGGCCTAATGATGGGATTGGTTTTCCCCATATAACCCAGCATAATCTCCCCATATCAAAGTTCTTAATCAAATTGGCGAAGTCATGTTTTCTGTGTGTACGGTATCACATTCACAGATTCCAGGAAAGCCATTATTCTCCCTACCACAGGACCTGAATTCAGTGTATTGGATTCACTGTCTGCACTTACTGTGTTTACTGCCCATCTTCTCATTCTTCAGCTTTTCGTGTTTGGGCATCTGTTTCTGTCTCGGTTCACTTTAAACCTTTGTCTTCTCCGTTCTCAACTTCTTTGACACTCCTTTAGCATGCAGTCAGTCCTCTTGACTCCTTTCTCCTACTGAGAGCAAAATTGCCATGTGGGCTAGTCAGGCTGCCTGGGTTCAAATCCTGGCTGTGCGACTTATGTGCGACCTTTGGTAAGTTACACACTATTTCTGTACCTCAATTTTCTCATCTGTAAAATGGAAATAAAGAATGTGTATGTCTCATGTATGTTTGACACAATGATTAAATGAGTTAACATATTGGTTACTCTTAGAATGATGCTTGGCACGTAGTAAATCCTCCACAAATGCTAACTATTGTTGCTGTTATTTTGGTTACTCCCCTTCTAGAAGTTCCCTCAAGATTTATCTGAGATCTCGTTTCTTTTCTACAAAAATTACGGTATCTCTCAGAGCTTTAGCATTAATCTGTCTCATTCACTGGCCTCCTCAGTGCAATTCTAGGCAAAGAAATCCAGCCAGAAACATTTCCAAACTCCACACCTCTATTTCTGGCAGTGTTGGGTGAACATTTTATTTGGATGTCCAAATCCAAAGACTATGGCTTAAAATTAATACCTTGGAAAAGAGTTATTTTTCCAGGGGGAGCCAGAGACCTAGCATATCCAAAGCTTAACCCAACATCTTGCCTATCAAATATCCCATCTGTTTTTATTTCTGCTGCTATCTTCAGATCCAAAGTTAATTTTGAGTCTTTCCTCACACTCCTAAACCTCAAAAACTTTATCAAATTCTACAGAATCTACTTTCAGTCTCTCTTGAATCTGTTTGTATTCTTACTACCATTGTTCTGATCCAGGCCCCTGTGGTTCTTACCCTGATCTTTTTCCCCAGTTGAAGTAGGCAGTCTCTTCTTAAATCCCTGCTCTGATGATGCACCCTCCCAACCTTGCTCACATATCTTCAGTGATTTGTCACTGTCCTAAAACTGAAGATTATACTCTTAGTCTGGTGTTCAAGGCTCTTGACAAATTGCCTAAAAATTTTAAAATTCCATACAAAAGTTAGTTCTTATCATTACTTTCAGTCTAAACAGCCAGTGTTACTGTTCACGTCTTTATTTTTTTAATTTCCAAAAATATTTAATTATTTTTTTACTGGAGTAGAATAGTAAGTAAGTACAGATGAAAAGACACAGCATGGCATTATGGAAAAGAATAAACAAACTGGACTTAGAGTTAGGTTTGGTCTCTAATTCAGGTTTTTTAAATAATTTACTAGTAAACAAGAAACATCCTTTTCCTAGACCACTCTAATCTTATTTACAAAAATCATGCAATTAAACTAGATTATTTTTACTTCCAAGTTGTCTTTTTGTCTATGCTCCTAAACATCTCATATTTAAAATATATGATCCTCCAGGGAATGTTTATTTATTTATTTTTTAAATATTTTTTTATTATATTTTGTTAGTCACCATACAGTACATCCCTGGTTTTTGATGTAAAGTTCGATGATTCATTAGTTGCGTATAACACCCAGTGCACCATGCAATACATGCCCTCCTTACTACCCATCACCAGCCTATCCCATTCCGCCACCCCCCTCCCCTCCGAAGCCCTCAGCTTGTTTCTCAGAGTCCATAGTCTCTCATGCTTCACTCCCCTCTCTGATTACCCCCCCTTTCTTTATCCCTTTCTTCTCCTACTGATCTTCTTAGTTCTTATGTTCCATAGATGAGAGAAACCATATGATAATTGTCTTTCTCTGCTTGACTTATTTCGCTTAGCATTATCTCCTCCAGTGCCGACCATGTTGCAGCAAATGTTGAGAACTCGTTCTTTCTGATAGCTGAATAATATTCCATTGTATATATGGACCACAACTTCTTAATCCAGTCATCTGTTGAAGGGCATCTCAGCACCTTCCACGATTTAGCTATTGTGGACAGAGCTGCTATGAACATTGGGGTGCATATGGCCCTTCTCTTTACTACGTCTGTATCTTTGGGGTAAACACCCAGTAGTGCAATGGCTGGGTCATAGNTCAAAAGTGATCTATAGTTTCTAGCATATAGGTCCTTTACGTCTCTGGTTAATTTAATTACAAGGTAATGTATGATTTTTGGTGCTATTGTAAATGGGATGGATTCCCTAATTTCTCTTTCTTTAGTCTCATTATTCATGTATAGAAATGCAACTGAATTCTGAGCATTGATTTTGCATCCCGCCACATTACTGAATTGCTCTATAACTTCTAATAATTTGTGAGTGGATTCTTTTGGGGTTCCATATACAGTGTCATGTCATCTGTGAAGATAGACAGTTTGACGTCTTCTTTGCTGATTTGGATACCTTTGATCCCTTTTTGT